>NC_142291.1:31577817-31802383 GCF_965620075.1 Prunus avium
GCGATTGGTCATCCCGACTGACCCAAAATTGAAAAATGCATGCACAAATATTATATTCAATTTAATTAATAAAAGAATTATAGAATATTACAATATTATGGCCACGTGGACATCAGGGAGGAGGAAGAAAAAATTAAACTAAATTCTAAAAAAGATGCTGAGTTTGTGGGGTGTATAAAAATACATGTGGAAGAAGACCATGAGGAAGAGGGTGATGAAATGTCGGCAGAGACGCATTAAAAAAATATCAGAGATTCTCATTATTATTTGACACGAAAATGAAAAGATTCTCATTTTTATTTTATGATTGTGACGGTTACTAGCAGCAGTCTCCCTTTAGTTATAGTAGTTCATGTGCCCCCGTTGATTAACATGATTTTCTTTTTTTTCTTTTTTTTTAATTAGAAACAATAGTAATTTTATTGATAACACATGATAACCCGAATAAGAGTATGGTAGACCAATTCTACTAGACCCGTAAATTATGAAATTTTGTTGCACGCGCTCATGTATGTATAATATATACACGGGAAAAGAATTTGGAGTAAAAAGTTTTGGGACCTTTGGTTTAGTGTCTGTGTCTCTTTCAATTAAGAGACAAGAACTTGGAGCATCAAACATAATGCAGATAACTGTTGCACATCACACTGACAGTGGAACTGCATGAATTTGAATTGAATTTGAGTTGAGAAAGAGAAAAAGAAGAATGCATGCACATGCAGATGCGCTTGTTCTTATGCCTAACTTTATTAATTTAGCATGTTTCTTGAGACAATGAGACTGTTTGGAGATATAATTAATGACAAAATTAATACAACAAACAAAAAGAAGATGAAGATGGATAATCACCAAATTTGCTTTTTCGTTCCGTTTTTGTTTTGTAACTTGCATAATGACTCACGTGGCAATTCTTTTTTGTTTTTTTTTTGGGGGCCTGCAACAGGAGAAGCTGCCTGGTGTGCCGGCCATCCATCGCTGTCCTTGCCCAACATTTTACCCCGGAACAGTCCGCGTGGTTGGCTGACGCGTATGACCTTCCAAAATATATGCACACTCTCTTACTGGGCCTCCCGAAATTACGAAATACCCCGCTCAAGGTCTCTCTCGACCCCTTTGGCTACGCTGACATGGCGGTGACCTAACCCCACATGCCTGCCTCATTTCAGGCCATGTCTACGTATTGTGGGCCCCACTTTGTCCCTCTTCTCCCAGACCACCCTTTGGTTTTTACTTTCCCACGACTCCCTCCGTATTTCCCTTCGTCAGCTTCGCCCCCCTCTCCACCCTCCGTGGGCCCCACCTCTCAAAACTCCCGCCTTCTTCCTCCCTCCCTATATAAAGCCCCCCAATCCCAGTCCACAATCTCACTACACCTACCTAACACACAAACAAACTCCACACTTCTCTTCCTCTCCTTCTTTCTTCACCTTATCTTCTCCGTTCATATCAACACAACACAACACGTAATTAAACTCTTCCTTCTTCCTTCATTTTAATTGACAATCTCGCACTTCAAAATCTTATCTTCAAATGGCCGTTGACTCTTCACTTTCTCCGCTCGGGCCACCGGCCTGCGAGAAAGACGCCAAGGCGCTAAAATTCATTGAAGAAACAACCCGAAACGCCGACCCCGTGCAAGAGCGGGTCCTGGCCGAGATACTGGCCCGAAACGCCGAGACTGAGTACCTCAAAAGATACAAACTCGGCGGCGCCACCGACCGCGAAACTTTCAAATCGAAACTGCCGGTCATTTCCTACGAGGATCTCCAACCCGAAATCCAACGCATCGCCAATGGAGATCGCTCTCCCATCTTGTCAGCTCACCCAATCTCTGAATTCCTCACAAGGTAATTAATTAATTAATTCAAAATTAATCAACTCATGTAATTAATTTTTCTTAGTTTGAAAATTAATTATTTAGTTATTTTGCATGGAAAATTACAGTTCTGGGACTTCAGCCGGAGAGAGGAAGCTCATGCCAACAATTCAGGAGGAGTTGGATCGCCGTCAATTATTATACAGCCTTCTCATGCCCGTCATGAACCTGTAAGTTCTTTTAATTATAATTTTTTACATAATTAAATAATTAAAATACGCGTTATAATTTTATTTTATTTTTTAATTTTCTCGAAGACTGAATTTATTTTTTAAATGGTGAATGGAACAGTTGTGTGCCTGGACTGGACAAAGGCAAGGGCCTGTACTTTCTGTTCGTGAAGTCCGAAACCAAGACGCCGGGCGGGCTTTTGGCCCGACCCGTTCTCACCAGCTACTACAAGAGCGAGCACTTCAAGACCCGCCCGTACGACCCGTACAATGTCTACACGAGCCCCAACGAGGCCATTCTCTGCCCCGACTCATTCCAGAGCATGTACGCCCAAATGCTGTGCGGTCTCCTTGAGCGCAACCAAGTCCTCCGACTCGGCGCCGTTTTCGCCTCGGGTCTTCTCCGGGCCATCCGTTTCCTCCAGCTCAACTGGCAGCAGCTGGTGAACGACATCCGAACCGGAACTCTCAACCCGAAAATAACCGAACCGAATTTGAAGTCCTGTATGGACGGGATTTTAAAACCCGATCCGGAGCTGGCGGACTTCGTGTCCAAACAATGCGGAGATGAAAACTGGGATGGGATTTTAACCCGGATATGGCCAAACACCAAATACCTGGATGTGATCGTAACCGGAGCAATGGCTCAATATATTCCGACCTTGGAGTACTACAGCGGCGGCTTGCCGATGGCGTGCACTATGTACGCTTCCTCCGAATGCTATTTCGGACTCAATCTCAACCCGATGTGCAAACCGTCCGAAGTTTCCTACACCATAATGCCAAACATGGCCTATTTCGAGTTCCTGCCGTACGATCCCAACTCGGCGAGTCGCGGCGACTCGATGACGACTCGACTCGTAGACATGGTCAACGTCGAGGTCGGGAGAGAGTACGAGCTCGTCATCACCACCTACGCCGGGCTGTACCGGTACAGAGTCGGGGACATCCTCCGAGTCACTGGGTTCCACAACTCGGCGCCGCAGTTCCATTTCGTACGGAGGAAGAACGTGCTACTCAGCATCGACTCGGACAAGACCGACGAGGCCGAGTTGCAACTCGCCGTCGAGAACGCCTCGAAGCTTCTCCGATCCTTCAACGCCAGCGTCGTCGAGTACACGAGCTACGCCGACACGACGACGATCCCAGGGCACTACGTGATCTACTGGGAGCTTCTAGTGAAGGACTCGACAAACTCGGAGACCGAGTCGGTCGACTCGGTGATGAGTCAGTGCTGCTTGGCGATGGAGGAATCGCTGAACTCGGTTTACCGACAAGGCCGAGTCGCGGACAACTCGATAGGGCCGCTGGAGATACGTGTGGTGAAGAGTGGCACGTTTGAGGAGTTGATGGATTACGCGATCTCGAGAGGGGCGTCTATCAACCAGTATAAGGTGCCGAGGTGTGTGAATTTTACCCCGATTATGGAGTTATTGGACTCTAGGGTGGTTTCTAAGCATTTTAGCCCATCTTTACCGCATTGGACCCCAGAAAGGAGACGGTAAAAAAAAACAAAAGTCAACAATGTGGTCCTTCTAATATAAATATAATAATTTTTTTTTATTTTTAATATTTGGGATATTTTTATGGTTAGGTTCTTTTTTCTGTGGAAAGATTTAGTTATATAAGAAAAGTGTAAGTTGGATTAGGACGTTTCAAGGGTCAGGTTTTGTAGTTTGGTTCAATTCACTCGTGGAAAGAATGAAAATGTAACTTTTCTTTTCAAAGATGTTTGTTCATGAATGGTTGCCTTCATAGTCACTAGCTTTTGGTTTTGGACTTATGCGTCATCACCCATTCAATTCAATGCATTACGCATTATGACAAAGGCCTCCACATCTTTGCCTAACAAATTGATAAGGAAAAGGAAAGGGTATTTGGCATATATATAATGGGTTGGTTCCCAAAGTTTAAGACAAGAGATATTTAAAAACAAAGTTTAAGACTAATGTTGTAAAAAAATGATTTCTCTTTTTCTTTTTTTAGTATAAGCGATTGAGGGAGGGGGATGTACACAAATATTCATTGAGTGTCTGAGAATTTTGAACAGAGGCCCACATGGGTAAAGACGGAAGAGCTCAGTTATACTCCACTAGTATAAAAAAGAAATTCTTAACTGGATATGTTAGTGGAAATTCTTAATATTTAGGTTGGGCAATTAACAATATATATTGTTGGTACCACATGGTTTTGGCCTCACATTAGTCCACTTAAGATGCTCACATTAGTTATACACAATCAATATACTATAAGGATTCAAATCTGAGATCTATAATCTACAAATCAAAGTTATTTTTTATTGGGCTAGACCGTTGGCCTCTTTCTACATTCTTTGCACAAACAAGATATTATTTAATTACCAATGGTGATCCAAAAGGAAAGATAGAACTTAGAAAAAGTATGCCCCAACAAAAAGTACAGAGCTGCATGATTCCTTGGTCGATATTGGTTGGTAATTAAATTAAGAAAAGCACACACCTTATGTAAACACATGTATAAAATTGGGGGCTTCATGAAATTATATAATATTTTTACAGTTTCACTCAAGCATTTGTATTTTTTTAATATGGATTTGATATCACCTGGCAATGAAGTAAAGTGAGTGTGTTTTTATGCTGTTTTGAAATGCACGCTCTTATCACGTGGGTCTTGTTCTTGGAAGAAATATAATAACAAGGTTAATATCTATGCTTTTGTTGTGGGTGACCATCGAAGTTCTCCTTGTTCAAAATTGATTGCTATTGAATTGAAGTGTATATATATATGCAGGCAGATCTGCTGCTTTAATTTCTTTGTAAGGTAATGCTAAATAATTTGATAAAGCAATGATATATAGTTTTTGGATATCAAACTGATATTGAGAGAGAGAAAACCGAACACAAAACCTTAAATTTAAAGATAAATGCTCTTAATCATTTAAAGTACAAGACCCGAACACAATTATAGATAAATTTGTATTCGATCAGAAAATAAATAAAATCAAGACCCACAATTGAGGACACAAATGGTTGTTTGGCCATGTATTTGAAGATGGAACACAGGGCCCATGTGTCTTTGGCTCAATCACTAGCATTAGCTTCGATTTTATCAAGTTCAAACCATGCAGTCAAATGGGATTATCAATATAATGATACAACAAGTTGACCTCTTCTGCTTAAATTCTAAGACCAATTGGCCACAACAAGAACCTTATCAACTTATACTTCAATACGTCAATCTAATGATAAGTGTGTTTTGTGTGTCCAACCATGTCATTTAATTTAAATACATAAACAACGACATTTAAATTCAAAATTCAAGCTACAAGATAGCACATTGCTTAGAAGGGCTCATACCTCACGTTTGTTCTGATTCTCATATGCCAAAATATGTTTTGCGAAGAGCGCATAACACGTGTCAAAACCAAATTGGCCAATGACAACCATCACTTGTAGACTGTGCTGTGCAACGACGTTCTTATTGCTTTGCACATGGTCGTGTCGTTTTTCGCTTTGCCTTATTTGCTCACATCGTATGGTCAGCTTTAGCCAATACTTAAACATCTATCACACTTGGATTTTGTATCACTCAATCAACCTTGATGATATGCTATAAATTAAGTGGTTTGATTATTAAAACAGTTTAATCACACGGTGATTCATTCATGAACACCAAACTAGCCTATCCTCAAAGAAAGTATAGAAGATATTTTACATACAATATTTTCCCCACTCCCTATCCTCTTAAAGGATTTTTGTCAAACACCTTACCCCATTGCAACATACTCGAACATAATTTCAATAGAGATTTTGGGGTAACAGCATCCACTCCTCCTTAGGTGAATTTGCCACGTGTTAATGGGAGGCAACTTGATTGCTCCAGAAAAGCCAAAGTGGCAAACTGATCTAGATTGTCTCCTTATACCTGGTTATAGTGTTGTGACGTTGATTTGATTTGATTTGATGCATGGAAAGTTATAAGGGCATGCACTATGGACCTATGACAAAGGGACGCGTGCACACCTGAGAAAGGTTTAAATGGTTCTTGCATATTATTTAGTCAAATACATCCTTCATCCTTTTTTGTTGGCATCAATGACATTACGAAGTAGATAAATTATAGATAAGTTGCGCTGAGTCAGTGAATGCAAAGCTCAACTTTTTGGCTGTCATGTCTGCATACAATGGAATCCATAATCGAAACAATTTAGATAAAACACTCAAAGCAACATTATATTATTGTTTAAGAAGTTTGAAATACGATTTTAAGGCTGTAATCTATGTATCTGTTTATATTATTGTTAACTGATTTCTTGACGGTTTATGATTTTTGTGATTTACACTAAAAACACTCAAAGCAACATGATTACGAGCACAATTCCGAGTTCGGATCCCAAATTTACATGGGTTGGATTTTGTTGTTTCGACGAGGCAAGTGAGCATTTCATTTTCAACTTAACAAACTAACAAACTAATGATATGAAATGTTGATATAACAATGTGTGATGAAATATAATAGTAAATGGTGATAATCCAAAAGAAGATGCAAAGTCAAATTAACAGCGCTGTTTATATTGATTTTGTTTAGTCGTTTTATAAACTGTTCATGAAATTTCTTGTCCGCACCTAGTACTTATCCAAAAAAGAAACTAAAAATATTCTTAATACGTAATTTGAATTTCAAAATTTTTAATATGTTTTTTTATACAGAGCAATTCGTCGTCCAAATCATTCATTGCTTGACAACCCAACCCAATATTGGTAATGGACAAGGTGGAAGCCAGCCCATTATTTTTTTTTTTAAAAAAGGAAAAAGGCGGGCTGGGTATTGGACGGGTCGACCCGAACGTTTGGTTTCTTGGGTTCATGGTTTTCGTGGTTGCTGTTGGTTACAGTGAAGGACAGGGGCTTTGGCACTTGGCAGAGGAAGAAAGAAAGAGCGAGAGAGAGGAGAGAAGAGAGAGAGAGAGAGAGAAAAAGGTCAGTGGTGCCGTGGTGAATGTTCTTTCCATGGCGACCCTTCCCTCCTTCGTCTCCTTCTCTTCTTCTCTTCCTCTAATTCCTCTGCGCCCTCCTCTTCCTCCTCCTCTTATCTTCTCCACCACCACCTCTAACCTCAACCCTAGAAGATTCTCAGGCCTAGTTCTCGCTTCTTCCTCCGCTTCTCCTTTTGACGATCTCAGCTCCAGAAGCAGCTCGCGCCCAATCCAATCCTCCAAATCCAAGGTCAGCTATTATTATTCTCTCGAATTTTAGCTTAAGTTAACTTGGTTCATACTGTCAAGCTAGAATTGCAGTTTAAGAGATGGAATTTAGACTGAATTGGCAGTGAGTTCAAAGCATTGGTGTTCATAAAACTCTGTAGATTGGGGGTAAATTCCATTGAATATATCACATATGTAGAGAGAGAAGTATCAAGTTTGATAGAATGATAACATACTGCTGTGAATTTGTTTAATTAAACTAGTTTCGAGTTTTTCGATGAACTTGCGTATCATATTTGTATTTGTGTGCTTCAATGACATTTAGCCCCATCGCACGTATATTTCTTAACAATAATCTTGTCATTTGTTTGATTTGCCCATTCTTTTAGAAATCAGTTCTCTCAAATTTGATACAAGAGATAGAACCCTTGAACGTGAGCCTTATTCAGAAAGATGTTCCACCTACTACCGTGGATGCCATGAAAAGGACGATTTCGGGCATGTTGGGATTACTTCCATCTGATCAATTTCAAGTTCTTATTGAGGCCTTATGGGAACCTCTATCTAAGTTGTTGGTTTCTTCAATGATGACTGGGTATGTTAATCTTCTATATCCAATGCAACAATTTAGTTATGTTTTGTAATTCTCCTTTTCGGCTGTTCTGAGAGAGAACTCTAATATTGTTTGGTCAAATTGTTTGCTTCTCTTCTATTAAAGCCTGTATTTAGTTTTTCTCACTCCTTAGCCAATTACAGGTTTGATGCAATGGAACTGATACTCAAATAGTTAGCTAGTTAAAATTGACATACTATTAGACATTGTTACTTAAAGTACGTTTGTATTCATTAACAACAAATGTGAATCAAAATTCTGGAGGTGTACTTGACATCCTATAGAATTTCTCCTTTAATTGCAGGTATACTTTAAGGAATGCTGAATATAGGCTTTGCCTAGAACGGAATTTTGATATGTGTGACAAAAAACTTGAAAAACAAACACCAGAAAATTCTGAGGTTGATTTGCAAGGGATGTTGCTTGAAAGTGCAAACATAATCAAATTTCCTTCAAAAGATGAGTTTTCATCCAAAGATGGAGAAGTTACTGAAGACTCATTGGAGAATATTGATATTCAAGGTCTTGGTGAAGTGTCTCCTGAGGCTCTACAATATATTCTTCATTTGCAGGCTAATTTATCTTCTGTCAAAAAGGTATTCAGTAGCATTATATGGAATCTTCCATGGTAGGAATAGAAGTTCAAGTTAATGACATGAATTTGTTGGGTTTCACGATTCATTCGGTGGTCAGCTCAGCTTATCACGCTCTTATGTGGAAGCATCTAAAGTAATGTTTTGTTTTGTCCCATGCTTAACTCTAGAAACGGTAAAGTGATAGGTGCTTGTTAAAAGTATTGAAGAACAAGGGTGGAAAGGAAGTGTTGGCCTCAGCAAAATTGTATTTACAGATCAAGTGTTTACTAATTCAAGTTGCTGGGTTTGGAACTTTTGTTGGTTGTATGAACGAGTCATTGTTTAGTGCTAAAGTTGATGAGATGCCAATGGTCATCCCATGTACAGCAGAGTGAAGTGATGGGTTTGCGTAACATAGAAGGCCATAATGCTGTCTTTTATGCAAGTCCCAAGTTTGTACCACAGAACCAGAAAGTTTTATCATTTGCTTATACTGATTGAATTTTCTTCTGATAAAAAATTAGTGTTTTAATTGCAGTTATCAGAAACAAAATAAACCATGTATGTTTTGAATTTCTTTTCTATTTCCAAGTGAGTTTTCATTGGCATTGATTGAGATTTTCCCCATTTTTCAAAGGAATTCTCATGTTTACCTTTTTTGTTTTCTTGAAGGAACTCCATGATGTCAAGAGAAAAAGTGCTGCTCTTCAAATGCAACAGTTTGTTGGAGAAGAAAAGAATGATTTGCTGGACTATTTGAGATCACTACAGCCAGAAAAGGTTTCCATTTAATACAACATTCAAAAGTTATTTTCTTAATTTGTTCTTCCAAATAGTAGTTGAATTCAGCATTGCTGATGGTGGATCTTCGTGCATAGTCATATGCTAGTGATTTGGGGGTAGGTACTGCAGGCTTTACATTAGATTTGGTGATTATTAGCTTTTTAATGCTAGCTCTTGTACACCAGTACCATCCTGCAGTGCATAGTATGTCTTTGGAGCCTAACGAAACTTTTTGCTCTAGGGGATTTACCCTACAACCTTGATCAATGAAGTTCCTTGTAATCCCCTTTGTTGATGAAATGACATAAGAAAAAGAAGTGAAATTAATAAGCAGTTGGTCGGACATCCTCCTTTCCTTTTCCTATTTCAGAGCAATTCCTAACATTTTTTGTTTAACTTGGAAAAAAAGTCCAGGTTTATTACTGATGTTATTTCAGAGTACCAGTTGCATTGCTACCATCCTACCTCTAACATCGGAACATAGTCTCGTTTTCCACCGTTTGATTGATTTCATAAACTATTAAATCTTCATCCTTGAGTAGCCAGATTAGGCCGTCAATGCAATCCTTCACTTTCCCCCATCTTTTAAGCTAATAATATATGCTGACATGGTAGTCTAATTCATGTCCATGGATGTATAGGGATGATGTGGCTTTTGGTTAACTGTCGGACTCATTGGACATTATCAGGTTACAGTAACATAATTCTACATTGATCTTTCTAATTTTTCTTCCTGTATATTAGATTGTACAATAGTTGATAATCACTACCAGATTTCCTCCATGTTTCTCTGCAGTATGGTTGTGCTCTAACCTTGGGGTATATATGGGTAAAAAAATTTCAAGTTTAGCTTCTTCTAGTAACCCCGACCGGGCTGGTTCTGATTTATATCTTGTGACTGACACAATAAACTCCATGAACAGGTAGCTGAGTTATCAGAACCAACATCACCTGAAATGAAAGAAATAATCCACTCTGTTATCCACGGTCTACTTGCAACCCTTTCTCCGAAGATGCATTCTAAGGCACCTCCTTTATCTGATAATGCCTCAACTGGAGTATTAAATGTTGGGAGTGAAGATTGTGCTGGACTTGTTGAGAACACTTCACTCCAGTTTCAGCCACTTATTTCATTGACGCGGGACTACCTAGCACGTCTCCTCTTCTGGTTAGGCCAGCTCCTTTTTCTTTTCTTATTATGCTAAGGGTTTTTTTCCCTCCATTCTATTCCTTTTCTGTTGGCACTTTATTGTGTGGTAATTTGGAATTTGACTGGACAAGCCATTATCCAATCAATTCTTTGTTCTATTACCTTGAAAATATAGTCCTACAGATGCTCCTGTCATCCATTTTCATTCATCCAGTTTTGTCTTTTTCTGAAGGTGCATGCTCCTAGGACACTACCTCAAAGGTCTTGAGTATCGAATGGAGCTGACGGAACTTTTGTCCCTGACTAGTGATGCTGAAAGTGATACCCTTTGATGGCAACCAAATTGCATAAATGCTTGTCTTCCTTCTGTCCATTTGTATATAGATGTGTTGATTAGTGCATACAAAATATGTTCTTTTCAATATGATACCAGAGCCTCAAAGTGAGGCATAATCGTACAAGTGTAGCAAAATACACTTGTGTATGGAATTTTCATTTGTATTCAAAATTGTATTATATAGTTCTTAGTTCAATTCATACAAGAGAAGGGAAGTATGGGTCAGTCTTGGTATGATACCAATGATAGAACCTATCATTCTACCAAACTCAAAATATCTTAACTTAGTTGATGAAAGCCTATCTTATTAGATTAATTCAAGAATAGTTTCTTACAAGCATGAATAACTAATGAATTATTAGTTACCTAATATAGTTGCTTTCTTACCAAGTAACCACCTAAACAAACTTAACAACTTCATAACCAATGGTTGTGTACCTTCTGATAAAGACTTGATCCTCTTCGTTGGCAGTCTTCTGGTTGGTCTCTTTGTAATCGGAGGAACATGTGAAGAACAACTGCACCAACTGCATCATTGCTGACCAAACCTTTCCCAATTTATGATGTAGTCATAATAGGAGTATCATATGCCTCCCTTCACGCTTGAAATAACCCTCAATCTAATCATAAACACAATCTATGTTTGCTAGCATTTTAAGTACATGGAAACCCATCAATTTGCAATATTAACAAAATCAATAATGACTAGACAACATGAATTATTGCAAAGACTATTATAGCCTTAGAATCCTATCAATCTTGATTTTTTGTCTTTCATATACTAACTTAATCTCTCCCAGCTATTGAAATATGTCCAATTTGGTTCTCTCCAACACCTTACTTAATCTCTGTGTTTACATGTAGTTTAAAATCTAGATTGTACTCAAAATTTGTTCATGCTGCTAGGACAGTACCCCAAATGTCTCGATTATCGGATGGAGCTGACAGAACTTATGTCCCTGACTAGCGATGCTGAAAGTGATACCCCTGAACCTGATGGCAAACAAATTGCATAAATGCTAGTCTCCTTTCTGTCCATCTGTATATATGGACGTGTTGATTAGCGCATGCAAAATTCGTTCTTTTCAATATGATACCAGAGCCTCAAACTGAGGCATAATAGTGTAGCCAATTGACTTCAGTCGTTTATAGAATTTTCATTTGTACCCAAAATTGTATTATCCAGTTCTTAGCTCGAGTCATATAAGAGAAGGGAAATATGCTCGAATCATACAAGAGAAGGGAACTATGAGCCAGTCTTGGTCTGATACCAATGATACAACCTATCTTTCTACCAAACTCAATATATCTTAACAGTACTCAATCGATGGAAATCCTATCTATCTAATAATAATAAATGCTCAATAGATTCCTCATGTTGCTCTCAGACAGGGCAAATGGAGAGAAGTCAATTTTTTCCCTGAAAAGACAGAGCCTAGTGCAAAGAGCATTAGATTCCGCCCTCCAAAGAAACAGACGAATCTTAGGCTGGGTCTTGATCTTCCAGAGTCCCTTCCAAATTAGTTCAGCAATACGATAAGAGGAACTGCAGCGACCTGTTTAACTGTATACTTTCCACATGAGGACCAAGGCCAGATTACACGATCAGGTTGATCAATCATACCGATTGGAATTCGGCGAATCATGTTAAGTGTTTCCACATCGAAAAAAATGAGCCACATCATTGAGTCTTCAGGTGTGTTTCCTAATATCGATAATATCCTTAACATATACCGGCCCAGATGGATGGATAGGAGCAGTAGTGTTCAGCCAAACATCCTCCCATATCTTCGTAGATTCACCATTCAGAATGACAGGATCTGAATCTGCATTTTCTCCTTCACCGCGACCCGCCCCTCAAGCAAGCTGGCCCACACTCAAGAACCGTGATGCCCCACTGATGCCTGCATAAAATCGCACCCAGGAAAATATATGTCCTTCAAAATACAAAAACTTAAGGGTTGATGTCTTAATAAAAAACCACCGATGCATACTTAACAACTTCCTAACCAGCTATTAACAAAACCAACTAACTTCACAATCAGCTATTAACAAAACCAAGAGAAAAAAACTTAACAACTTCATAACCAGCTATTAACAAAATAATTAAGGATTGGACAACTGTAATAGCCTTAGAATCCTATCAATCTGCTTAGTCTTGGATATACCAACTTTAATTCTCTCAGTTTTCCCAACGAATAGAGGAAGAATAATGATGTTATGGCCTATATGTGACTTCTGTGACCATAATAATAAAATATGACCAATTTGGTTCTCTCCAACAACTCATGTAGTTTAAAATCTAGATTCAACTCTAAATTGTTCGTCTTTACAGTGATCACTGCTCCCACTTTGGCATGGTACGTATTGCTATAACATCTGTAGTCACAAATAAAGTAATTCACCTAGCACATACAAAATGAGAATGAAAACTGTGCTGCAGACTTGCAGCAACAGTTATGATAATGGCAAATAGACACATGCTTTGCTTTTTTTAAAACCTTGGCGGCTCAGAATTTTAAAACCAACAAATACAAAAGTCTGCCATTTGGCATGCAATATATATTTGGTCATGTGGAATCTGCCATTTATAGACAAAAAAAAAAAAACATGCACAAACAAAATGATCCCTAAAATTGTTATAACTTGATGGCTATACTGTCTAGTATGGCATATATTCAGTAGCAAAGGAAGAGAGGGAAGTATTACAGATAGATAGGTGAGTTCCGATTTGATTCGAATTCGACCTCAAACCGCATACGATTCAAATTGGTTTCGTTTTACGCTTCAAACTGATAGTATAATTGACCCAAATCAATCTATTTTCTTCATAAGCAATTAAGAAAATATTTTATATTACTACATATTCTTCATATGCGTCATTAAATGGTGAATGGATAAGATAAATTATTCAGAATTTAACTAAAAGTCGGGAAATTAAGAAGAGGAATTGACAATTCCCTTGTTTGGCAACTTAAGCACGGAATTTATTAAATGACGCACAGAACAAATCGTGGAAATTAAGGCATCAAATTCCCGAGTTTAATTTCCACTAAAATATGCATCATTTCACAATTTCCATAGTGTCAATTACCAAATTCTGTCATTTACAAAATTCAACATACATAAATCCAAACATTGAAATCTTCAATTGCTAGAAATTGAAATGATGGAATCTAAATTTCGTCATTTTAGAATTCTATGTAATTTTCAATTCCTTCATTCAAACGGAGGGCAAATGAACATACTCTGAATTGAACAATAGTTGAGAAAACTTTTTACCACTAAAAGTACTGGCACTTTAAAATGACATAAGAAAAAGAAGTGAAATTAAAAAAAAAAAAAAAAAGACACCACCAGAGCGTAAGCCCCGTTCAAAAGTTGCTTCTGCTGCTCATCTCAGTCTGCTCTTCACCTTAAAAGCTGTTAAACCAAAGAAACATTCCTCATATTACTCAAACACTTCTCTTTTATTATCCTTAAATCTTTTCATTTTTTCAAATTACAAATCTTTTTGTTGATGTCTTATATTAATTCGGATTTCTCTATATGGGTTAAAAAAAAATAGGGCCCAAAATTTTTATATGTTCCCCATTGTGCAAACTATACAGGTTAGAGTTGGAGTTACTTAATTCAAAGAGATTTCTAAGCCCAGCTAATTGCTTTTGCAAAACCCTTCATCTCCTTCTCCCTCTATTTCTTCCGTTTTATAGATTTGATCGGTTTCAATTAAATTTATAACATAAATGGAGAGGCAGGGAGGGAAAGAGGTTGAGCTTCAATATCAGTAGTTTAATACTACAGCAGTATCAAACAACAGCAACCCTATTGTTCCTTCCTCCTATACATAATATAGTTGCTTTCTTACTAAGCCACCATCGAACCAAACTTAACAGCTTCATAACCGGGTACAAATAAAAAACATAACGATTGGACAACCGGAATTATTGCAAAAAACTATTATGGCCTTAGAATCCAATCAATCTTGATTGATTGTGAAGGATATGCTAACTTCATCTCACCCACATTTCCCAACGAATATGCAAAGAAGAATGATTTTATGGCCCATATGTGACTTTTGTGATTGTAATAGTGAAATATGACCAATTTGATTCTCTCCAACATCTTAGCTTAATCTTTGTGGTTACATGCAGTTTAAAATCTAGATTCAACTCTAATTTGTTCATCTCTACGGTGCTCACTGCTCCCACTTTGGCATTGTAGGCATTGCTATAACATGTGTAGTCACAGATAAAGTAATTCACCTAGCACAAACAAAATGAGCATGAAAATTGTACTGCATAAGATTATATGATCATGGGAAATAGACACATGCTTTGCTTTTTGTTAAACCTTGGCGGCTCAGAATTATAAAACCAACAAAAGTCTGCCATTTGGCATGCATTATATATTTGGTCATGTGGAATCTGCCATTTATAGCAAAAAAACACACAAAAACAAAATGATCCGGAAAATTGTTAGAACTTGATGGCTATACTGTCTAGTATGGCATATATTCAACAGCAAAGGAAAAGAGGGAAGTATTACAGATAGATAGGATAGTTCCGATTTGATTAGAATGCGGCTTCAAACCGCATACAATTCAAATTGGTTTCGTTTTACGCTTCAAACTGATAGTATATTGATCCAAATCAATCTATTTACGGACTCATGGATTGATCATTTTTCTTCATAAGCAAATGAAAGTATATACTCTCAATAGTTGAGAAAACTTTTTACTGCTAAAAGTACTGACATAAGAAAAATAATTGAAACTAAAAACCAAAAAAAAAAATGACACCACTGGATCGTAAGCCCCGTTCAACCAAAAATGTTCCGGGCTTGAAGCCCCAAGGCTCCACACGTGTCTCAGCCCATTGCACAAGGCTCTGAGACGGTTTATCTGTGACTCTTCATTCCCTTCTGAACAAAACCCCGAAAAAAAAAAAATTCCCATATCGGAATGGTATACAAATTAGCGTTCTATTATACTAGCCTCTCTGCACGCGCTTCTGCGCATGCAACAAGTTTTTTTTTAAAAAGTTTAAAATTTATTTTAGAATTATAAAAGATAATGGGTAGTTGTGTTCCATAAAAATAGGATCCATTATCTGTTTTTTCTTTTAATTTTAATTTTTTTTAAATATGAAAAAGTGTGAATTTACTATATTATCCTCATTTAATTAATAATTTCAATTATTAATGTTTGCATTAACCAAAGGTATTTTCTGGCATTTTGAATGTTTCACCATTCTAAACCTTTTGCTTTATATATATATAGATATATCGAGAATTAGCTTTCTATTTTATATATATATTGAGAAATCTCAACTCACCTATGAAGCACGTATACGAGGTTCGTGCTGATTTCCCAAGTCAAATTTTTCCTTCGTCTATTCCTTCTCCAGGTTTTTTCAAGTGGGTTTTCCAAGTCTATTCCTATGGTGGTGTGCCTTCCAATTCGGTGGTGTTTAGCCAAGTACAATCTCTTCCTACTAGTCGTGGCTATTGGAAGCGATTTCCGTGACTGATTAGTGCGGTTGAATCTTCTCTTCCCTTGTCCGATGTTACCAATACTGTGATCTGATTTCTAAAAAATGACGGGGTCACATGATGGAAACTCGCATCTTCTTTCCCTCTGATGCCTCATCCGCTCCTTCCCCGCCAGACGGCCGCTCGTGGTTCAGGTTTTAAAGGCAGTATCTACTTGCTGTCTCTCCCTTCTGGGGCAGAGTGATTTTGTTGATTACTTTGTGAAGAATCAGTTTCTGTCTCTCTCTTCTGGGGCAGAGTGACTTTGTTGCTTACTTTGTTGATTACTTTGTTTGTTGTTCTGGTTTGTTATTATTCTATTTCCCTGTTTCACAACCGAACTCTGGTAGGTTTGTTTCTTTTGGGAGTTGATTTTGTTTTTTATATTACTTATATCCTTTTTAAGTTTTGCAGATTGCTGTCTATTGAGTCTGCTCTTTCGCAATCTCTAGTGCCTACTAGGCATGACCATGAGGATTTTAGTGATGATATTGATGTGCTGATGGCCTTGCGTTCGGACTTTCATTTTTGTTTGTTGAGGTGGCTCTCAGAGATGATGGAGATTGTGTGGGTCGATGCTTGCAGGTCAGAGTGAGAGTTTTTACCCAATCTCTTTGGAGGGCTGGACTACTTCCGGGCTTCTCTGGATCTTCGTTCATGGAGGACACGACGGATGTTGGTGATCATCGCCTTCCTGTTCGTTTCTTGGCCGTGGATGTGCCATCGGTTGAGACGGTTGGTATTAGTCAGTTACCAGCCGTTGTAGCGTTCTTCCTACTAACATCAGACAGTTATCAGTCACGTGGATTTCTTCTGTCTTATCCTATTTTTAGAGGCCCAGTTTTCTGAGCCTGTTGGATTGGAGTTGGGCTTTTCTGTCAAGTTGGCCTTTTTGGCCAACCCATGGATTTTAGTCTTTGGGGCTTTTAACCTTTTTCCTTGATTTCTTCTGTTAGTTCTGGTTTCCCAAATCATGACCATGAGGGCTTTAGTGAGGATATTGATGTGCTATTGGTTACCTCTGGGATTTCAGTTTCTTTTGTTCGTGCTGATTTCCCAAGTCAAATTTTTCCTTCGTCTATTCCTTCTCCAGGTTTTTTCAAGTGGGTTTTCCAAGTCTATTCCTATGGTGGTGTGCCTTCCAATTCGGTGGTGTTTAGCCAAGTACAATCTCTTCCTACTGGTCGTGGCTATTGGAAGCGTTTTCCGTGACTGATTAGTGGGGTTGAATCTTCTCTTCCCTTGTCCGATGTTACCAATACTGTTGCTCCTCGGGGGCTCATCCTACTACGTCCGGTTTGAGGTGTGGAGTTTACGGGTCCTAAGAGAGTTAAGGTGCTTCTATCTCAGGAAGCTCAAGTTTGGCTAGAGGATGGTCATTTATGGTTTTCTTTTTGATGTTTTGGCCAATGACAAGTTATTCTCTTATTTTTAATTTTATATTGGGTGTGATGTTGTGGTACTCTTTTTCCTTGACCGGATTTTCCTCCATTTGGGGGTTTTTAAAGGCAAGGTTTTAACGAGGCCACTCTTGTTGCATCACTAAAGTCCAGTTCTTACTTTTGTACCCTGACATTGTTGTTTCAATAAAGTTATCTTTACTTGATCCCAAAAAAAAAAAAATAAAAAAATAAAAAAAAATATATATATATATATATATATATATATATATTGAGAATTAGCTTTCTATTAAGAAAAATTATTAATTAGGAGCAGGATTGGGACATGATTAATTAAATGCTTGTGTTGAAAATAATGAAAAAAATAGATATAAAAATACAACTACGTACAACAATCAATTTTGTGTTACAATTTTCAAAGTGTACATATATAACAAATTTTAAAAGTTACAATGGAAAGCAAGACAACAAGTAATATTATTGAAAATAAAAACAAAATTTTGAAATTTTAATATATACAATACAAGTATAATACACTATCTTAAAATACCCATATATTTTATATTTGAACATCAGAATACGAGTGTTTAAGACGTTCGTGTATAATATGTGTTTAAGGACAGATACAATATCAATAGACAAATTCATATAAAAGAGTAAGTGCAATTAATTATGAATAAACACAACATTTTTATGTCAATTGAGAATTGACATCTAAAACTTCGTTAGTTAAGTTTGTATGCGTTGAATTACTCAATTTTTTTTTTAAAGATAAACAACTTAAACAACATAAAGATTGAGTTGTCACAACAATACAAATACACGTCGTGAATTCCTTTATAAAAAAAATATACACGTCAATTTCCCATTAAAAAAATATGTTAGTATCTATATGCGCCGTTACTGAAATGTCATAACACTTCATTTTTTAATAGGAACATAAGTGTATTATGCCAATAAAGAGTTCAAATATTTATTGTAAAATAAAGGATGCTCAATTTTTATTTTTATTTTGTAACAAGGGGCTAAAAACCCACAAGAAGATGCTCAATTTGTTTACATTACCAACAGAACGTTTTATCCATAGATTATAGAAAATTTAAACCAACACTTCCCTTTTATTATCCTTAAATCTTTTCTGTTTTTTCAAACTACAAATCTTTTTGTTGATGTACAGTGAAGGATATGCTAACTTCATCTCACCCAGCTTTCCCAACGAATAGGCAAAGAAGAATGATGTTATTGCACATATATGACTTGTGTGACTGTAATAGTTAAATATGACCAATTTGGTTCTCTCCAACACCTTAGCTTAATCTTTGAGGTTACATGCAGTTTAAAATCTAGATTCAACTCTAATTTGTTCATCTCTGCGGTGCTCACTGCTCCCACTTTGGCATTGTAGGCATTGCTATAACATGTGTAGTCACACATTAAGTAATTCACCTAGCACAAACAAAATGAGCATAAAAATTGTACTGCAGACGATTATGATCATGGCAAATAGACACATGCTTTGCTTTTTGTTAAACCTTGGCGGCTAAGAATTATAAAACCAACAAAAGTCTGCCATTTGGCATGCATTATATATTTGGTCATGTGGAATCTGCCATTTATAGCTAAAAACACACACACAAACAAAATGATCCTGAAAATTGTTAGAGCTTGATGGCTATACTGTCTATTATGGCATATATAGGCGAGTTCCGATTTGATTCGAATTCAGCCTCAAACCTGCATATGATTCAAATTGATTTCGTTTTACGCTTCAAACTTAATAGTATAACTGGCACAAATCAATCTATTTACCGACTCATGAGTGAATTGATCATTTTTCTTCATAAGCAATTAAGAAAATATTGTATATTACTACATATTCTTCATATATCAAGTTGAGAACTTTTTACCGCTAAAAGTACTGAGATTTTAAAATGATATTAGAAAAAGAAGTGAAATTAAAAACCCAAAAAATAAGACACCACTGGATCGTAAGCCCCGTTCAGTTAGTCCAGAGGACCAAGCGAATAACTGTACAATCGGCCAAAGATGCTCCGGGCTTGAAGCCCAAAGGCTCCACACGTGTCTCAGCCCATCGCTCAAGGCGATTAAGGCTCCAAGTTCTCGGAGGTTACCTGTTTCCAGGCCTGCATCTCTGCAGTTAGTGGGCCCGGGGACTTTCCTGAGCCTGGTTCCTTTTACAGAACCGTGGCCCATTCGCTTCGCCCAGTGGTGTCGAAGTTTAGAGTCTCCATGCTGGATTATAAACAATCCCAAAACCTCTTGTCTAGCCGATGTGGGATGGGAAGATAACATGTTAGGAAAACAATTTTCATTTTGTCAAAAGCTTCAAAGTTGTTTCTGCTGCTCATCTCAGTCTGCTCTTCACCTTCATACACTCCCAGCCAATCCGCAGCTCAATATCTCCACCGACTTAGCTACTTCCCTACAGGGTCGTATTTCATACCCTCGTCTCCTTCAAATCCATGCTCAAGTCTTTCAAGTTGGTGCTCAGCAGGACAACCTGATCGCCACTCGTCTCATTGGCCATTACCCATCTCATCTCGCTCTACGAGTCTTTCATCAGCTCCAAAAACCCAACATTTTTCCTTTCAACGCCATTATCAGGGTCTTTGCGGAGGAGGGTCTCTTCTCCGATGCATTTTCCCTCTTCAAAAGCTTAAAGCAGACGTCGCTTTCCCCTAATGACTTCACCTTCTCTTTCCTTCTCAAGGCCTGCTTTCGCTCTGAAAATTCTCGTTATGTCAAACAAATTCATACCCATGTTACGAAAATGGGGTTTATTTGCAACTCATTTGTCTGTACCAGCCTACTTGCAGTGTACGCAAAGGGACTCAAGGATTTGGGTTCTGCACGTTTGGTGTTTGATGAAATGCCTGAGAAGAGTGTCGTTTGCTGTTGGACATCGTTAATTGCTGGTTATGCTCAGTCAGGTCAGAGTGAGCAAGTTTTGCGGCTTTTCTTAATGATGGTTGATGATAATTTGCGGCCAGAAGATGATACAATGGTTAGTGTTTTGTCTGCGTGTTCAAATCTTGACATAGTTGATGTTGAGAAATGGGTTACAATTCTATCCAAAGTCGTCAGTAATGTTGACGCTAAGAAGTTTGGTTGTGACTCTGTCAACACTGCACTTGTTTATTTGTATGGGAAGTGGGGAAAGGTTGAGAAGAGTCGGGATCGATTTGATCAAATTTCTGATAATGGAAAGCAAAGTGCGCTTCCTTGGAATGCAATGATAGGTGCATTTGTTCAGAATGGTTTTCCTATGGAGTCTCTGAGTCTTTTCCGCATAATGGTGGAAGATCCCAAGTATAGGCCTAACCATGTTACAATGGTCAGCGTGCTTTCAGCTTGTGCTCAAATTGGTGATTTAGACCTCGGCAGGTGGGTTCATGAGTACTTGAAATCTAAAGGAAGCAAAGGTGTGATAGGATCAAACAGAATTCTAGCGACTGCATTGATCGACATGTATTCGAAATGTGGGAGTTTGGAGAGAGCAAAAGAGGTTTTCGATCAGATGGTCTCCAAAGATATTGTTTCATTCAATGCCATGATCATGGGTCTTGCAGTTAACAGTGAAGGAGATGAGGCCTTGAGGCTATTCTCTAGAATCCAAGAGTTTGGTTTACAACCCAATGCGGGTACGTTCCTTGGCGCTTTATGTGCATGCAGCCACTCTGGTTTATCCGAGGAAGGACGTCAAATATTTAATGACATGACCTCAAGATTTTCTGTTTCTCCGAAATTAGAACATTATGCATGCTACATTGATCTCCTTGCAAGAGTAGGCCTAGTTGAAGAAGCTCTGGAGGTTGTAACATCCATGCCCTTTGAGCCTAATAGTTTTGTGTGGGGTGCTCTGCTTGGGGGCTGCCTGCTCCACTCAAGAGTAGACTTGGCTCAATATGTTTCCAACAAACTGGTTCGATCGGACCCTGACAATTCAGGAGGCTACATAATGCTGGCTAATGCATTTGCATCCGATCGTCGATGGGGTGATGTCTCTGCGCTGAGGTGGTTTATGAGGGAGAAGGGGGTCACCAAGCAGCCTGGCTTCAGCTGGATCAGCATCGACGGCGTGGTGCATGAATTTCTTGTGGGGTGCCCGTCACACCCTCAAATTGAGAGCATATATAATACGCTAGTTGGATTGGTGAAGGAAATGAAGATAGCAAGTGTATAGGGAGTTCACAAGCACCCAAGCAGTCGAGGGGAACGCTGATTTTGTCAACTTCTGTTTTTTCCATGGCATTGCCTTCACATAGAGCATTTCCAGCAGTTTGCCTCTTGCCATGGCGAGGGGGGGCTAGGGCAGCTACAATTCACATGAATAGTGGCTGCCCTTGCCATATGAAGTTATGTGTGTTTCCAGCAGTCGCCCTTTGCCATGGCAACTACTATTCATTTTTTTGTTTTTTTCGCAACTTTTTTTACTTAAACAATTATTTTGGATAATATTTTTGGGTTTCTACGTGTCAATACTATTCATATCGGATAAGATTTTCGGTTTCACATTTCAGATAAATTTCAAATGTTTTGAATAAAAAGGTATTTTATTGAATGCATGAATTACAAATAATTTTCAAAATAAAACATTAAAATACAATGAAAATAAAATACATGAATTACACAACAATGAGAAATTTGGACCCAACACTCACACAACAAAACATCTTCCATGGTGCTCCATGCCCCAACACCGTCGATAGAAGAAGCCATAAAAATGATATGGAAAAATAAAACTTGAAAGTGAATAAAATGTTGAGTAAAAAGTGAATAATAGTAGAAGTAGAAGAAAGTGTATGAGGATTTGGTGTTGAAAGTGAAAAGTATTGGTAGGTATTTATAGAAAAAAAATTCAGTATTTTTTAGAATTTTTTTGGGATTTTTTTTCATATTTTTATTGCCAAAATATTGTCTGCCGTTGGATTGGAGGGAAAATACCATCGGAGTGCCTAGGTTTTGACACATGGCCCAGTTCGATAGGCCCCTCATGTTGCCCGGGCTGCTTTCAACTGCTGAAGATGGCTTTTTAGCCCAGCCTGCCCCCAGCCCTCCCCTTGGCTGCATTGCTGGAAATGCTCTTAGGTTTTTGGACGTATGTTTTTATCTTTGGGTTAATCCGACAAATATTGACCATTTTACATGAGCCAAGAACTATTTCCACCT
This sequence comes from Prunus avium, assembly GCF_965620075.1. Taxonomy (NCBI): domain Eukaryota; kingdom Viridiplantae; phylum Streptophyta; class Magnoliopsida; order Rosales; family Rosaceae; genus Prunus; species Prunus avium. The sequence goes on from NC_142291.1 coordinate 31,600,626, forward strand.
GAGTTTGCAAAACTCAACTATTTTGACAAAAAAAGAACTATTGTAACCTCTTGGGGATTTAAAAAGACCCAAATACCTTGGGTTCCACCTTAGTGGTGGTGGATTCCCCCTCCCCCATGACACTCAGGATCGAAATAAGTGGAGTTTCTTTCCTTCAATATAACCAAAAATAAAAAATAAATGGTCAAACTATTTGGTTAAGAGTATTTACCCCTCAACTCAAGATCCGACTTCCCCTCCCCCAATATTTGTATTAAAGAAAAAGTCTGAAAATCAAAATAGTTAACACTCGTTAAAACAGATCATGTGATGTAATTTCCCTATCTCCTATGTGTCATATCCTAAAATTAAAGTTAATTCCCTTAACTCCTATGTGTCACTTTGGTCTCTAACTTTCAATTGGACCCATAATCTCCCCAAACTTAATTACGTGCATCAAAATGGCCTTGTAATTAACTCTCGGTTTTTTATAACGTACAAAATGAGCATGTACTATGTATACGAAAATTTGCAAACATGAATTAGACCAATGAGTTAAAATAGTTTGCCCGATTCTTTGCATCAGAGTTCAATTCACCTCCTTGTACATTAGAATAATATGGAATATCACTTTGTAAATAAAAAAAAAATCCATTTTTTCAGTAACATAATCATTGTTTTGTACCCTAAATATTAATTGAAAGATAAAAGTCAACAGAAAAAAAGATAAAAAAAGAAAAAGAAAAAGAAAATAACAATGCTAGAAGGTTGCGGACGACACCAATTACAACGAACCACCTGCTTAATTAGCACAAATATATTGACAACGTAGGAGATGAAACTTCCTCTTCTTTTTTTTTGGTGATGAAATTGCTTATAATAGTTTCTGCATGTTTTTTAAAAATTTATAGGTACTTGGACAAATTACTTGCATATGTTCTTTGTATTTAGAAAAAAAAAAAAATAGACCTGCATGTTCTTTACTTGTGAAGCAAGGAAGATACCATACAAAATGGTACAGTTTGTTTTGCATTAATAAATGAGAAATCAATCATATATTTGCTAGTTTCGAAACAGATCTTTCCTTTTCTGTTCGACCCTAAAGAATTTTGTCATTTTTCCTTCAATTTCTCTCCCCTGAGTTCAGCTGAGCAAAGCAAAACTATTGATTGAACCATAAAAAGTATTTAAGCTTGACTCAAAAACTTCACGGGCTTCCGTTTTCTCTGTGACTCTTCATTCTCTTCTTAACAAAACCCCGAAAAAAAAGAACCCCCTACCGGAATGGTATACAAATTAGCTTTCTATTTTTATTATATATCGAGAATTAGCTTTCTATTAAGAAAAATTATTAATTAGGAGCAGGATTGGGACATGATTAATTATATGCTTGTGTTGAAAATAATGAAAAAAAATAGATATAAAAAGCGATACAATAAGTAATATTATTGAAAATAAAAACAAAATTTTGAAATTTTTATATATACAAGTATAATACATTATATTAAAATACCCATACATTATCTTAAGAATATATACGTTCGTGTATAATGTGTATTTACTATAACTCAATTAATACAAGTATATTCTCTGTATTTCATACAGGAGGGGTTCTCTCCTTGTTGATTTATATTAAGACAAGTAAAGGAGCCAGATACCTGTATTAGAAACAAATTACCTTTATAGATCATATCACTACTAGAAATATGGCTACTAGCCACTGATTATTTAGATACAAATTCATAAAAGTGCCTTGTGATTTTTTTTTGGATACTAATTCTCCCATCATGCCTATTAAAGGTATTTGGGATAGATATTAGTGTGTAATACAAAAAAGTATTTTTCTTTATTTTTCCTTAATATTTGGGCATTTTTATCAGTCCCAACTTGTTATTATCAGTCCCAACTTATCAAAAGAAGCCGGCTCCATTCACAAATAACACAAACAAGCTTGGCTGGCTCCCTTCACTCAAAAGCTTTGGCATTTGGCCTTAAATTGGATACTGATTGCTTTTGGTAGTTTCTTCCATTGGATATTTTCACACAGCCCAATGTTAAAACACATTTTTTATTTCTCAACTTCAAACACTTGGACATAAGCAAAAGAGAGAAAAAAGAATGATTTGTTTCACCTCTCTCTCTCTCTCTCTCTCTCTCTCTCTTATTCTTTTTGCGTGAATCACAAAGCCATCTGGTCACAAAATACTAGGCTGCGGCTTGAGATCCCGATCTGGAAATTGAAGAGTTGGAGCAGTGTGACTTGGTAAGATGCCTATCTGGAAGTTGATGAGAGAAAATCTGGGACAAATACCGTGATGGTTTCGTTATGGAAGAAGGCGCTGATGAACTGGTAATTGAAAAATCATAATATCATTCTTTTTCAGTGTGCCTTTACTTATTTTGGTTCCAGCATCTGATTTTGACTTTGGTCTGATATTTATTTATATATGGCTGTTACTGAATGCTTTTTGTCTTTTTCTTTTTTAATTTTTGAGGAAAGGCAATGGAGAGCTTGGAAAGCACATTGAACAGAGGAGCTTCAAAATCTTTGTAAGAAATTTTTTATATAATTATTTTGTATAAAATTTGGTTTTAGTTTAGTTACATTAACCTGTTCATTATTTTTTTCAGCTCCTTCACACGATTGGAGCAACCCTAGATCTTAAAGGAGAAAACGCCAGGATCACCTAATGATCCAAAGGAAATACTGTAAGGCTCATTTACAGTTGGATATAATATATATTTCTAATAAAGTTTAGGGTTTTTTTTTAATTTTTGGTCAAAAGAAAGTTTAGGGTTTTCGGTATATGATTCTCTGCTCATATGGAGATTTTCTGAATATATTTTCTTCAGGTTTGTGACTTCAAATGGTTGGTGATCCTCTAAGAAATGGTTGACTTCGAGGACGAGGAATTGTTGCATATATGGCTTGCAGTTTTTGTAGGAGTGATTCGAACCCAAAAATCCATCTTGAAAATTAGGAATTAATATTCAGAGAAATGGTGCATATATTTGGATATATTTTTTTTTGGATATATGGAATTGGGGACTGATGGGTTTAATTGTATTATTAGTTAAACATATGTAATAAAGTAATGAGATACTGACATGTCATTAGTCCCTAATTTAGAAGATAGCCTCTCAAATATCAGACCCTCTCCCAAGACCCCACGGCTTGGAAGAATTCAATATGGCTGGGCTTGGCTGATAATGTATTTGTTTATTTGAAAATATTGAAGGACTGACTCCCAAAATTGTACCTAATAAGCAATAGCAATCCCAAACTAGGATACTGAAACAAAAATAGTCGCTGCATAGTCTCTATTGCTTAATGGAGACAATTTATTGTCTCTAAAATCAACTTAGGAGACAAATTCATATCAGTGGCTAGTGTGTGTTTTTTTAGTAGTGTATGTATTTGACTTAAGGATAGATACAATATCAATAGACAAATTCATATAAAAAGTAAGTGCAATTAATTATAAAATAACATTTTTATGTCAATTGACATCTAAAACTTCGTTAGTTAAGTTTGGATGGATTTCATTACTCAATTTTTTTTAAACAACTTAAACAACATAAAGATTGAGTTGTCACAACAATACTAATACACGTCGTGAGTTCCTTCTAAAAAAAATATACACACGTAAGTTTCCTATTTTTTTAAAAATGCGTTAGTAATCTATATGCGCCGCTCTTGATGAAATGTCATACCTAACATGAAAACATGTCATAACACTCCATTTTTTAATAGGAACATAAGTGTATTGTGCCAATAAAGAGTTCAAATTCTTATTGTAAAAGAAAAGATGCTCAATTATTTTTTTTATTTTTTATTTTTGTAACAAGGGGGCTAAAAGCCCTCAACAAGATGCTCAATTTTTTGACATTACCAATAAAACGTTTTATCCATAAATTATAGAAAATGAAATCCAATTTAAATTCACAAAAGACTATATGCATATCTTAAACATTTGATTCTACTGTAAATTCAGTCGATCATCTCCACAAAATAAAAATAAATGGGAAAACGAAGATTAAATCCAGATTAAATCCTTGATTATTCTAACTTCTTACATCGTTTTATGTACTATGCATGGGAGACAAAATATTTTCCTTTAATTTTTTTCTTGGTGGTTAGTTGAGCAAATTTCTCGGATTCATTATTTATCGTATACAAATTTGTTTTAGTTTAAACTTGCCGTATATATATATATATTTATGTACTAAAAGGAAAGGGTTTTTAAAATTCAACCTGGATAGGACGCGCTTGAGAGGAACGTGAGCCAAAATGAACGAAGTGTTTTGTTTAATTCTTCGATTCTATTGGCTGGTGAGAGGTCATATTTCATGCAAGAATAGATTGATGAGATTTAGACGGTTTTTTTTTCTCTCTTTCGAAAAATCCTAAAAGCTGTTAACCCAAAGAAACATTCCTCATATTACTCAAACACTTCCCTTTTATTATCCTTAAATCTCTTCTTTTTTTTCAAACTACAAATCTTTTTGTTGATATCTTATATTAATTCGGATTTCTCTATATGGGTGGAAAAAAAAACCCAAAACTTTTAACACCCTTTTAAAAACCCTAATAATAATATATATATATATGTTCCCCATTATGCAAACTATACAGGTTAGAGTTGGTGTTACTTAATTCAAAGAGATTTCTAAACCCAGCTAACCGTTTTGCAAAACCCTTCATCCCCTTCTCTCTTCTCTCTCTGTTTCTTCTGTTTTCTAATTTTGATCGGTTTCAATTATAACAATAACATAAATGGAGAGGAAGGGAGGGGAAGAGGTTGGGCTTCAATATCAGTGGTTTAATACTACAGCAGCATCAAACAACAGCAACCCTATTGTTCCTTCCTCCTATACCTTACCCGAAAACCACCTCCGCCGCGAATCACCTTCCCAAAACCATCATATCTATTGGGATCCTACTTTGGGGAACCCTATTGTTTTTCAAAACGCCATGTTGCCAAACAATCCCTACCAAAACCTTACTCCCTCACAGAATGCCAATCCGAATGACCATCTTTTTTTCCCTGCCAATAGTCTCCAAAACTCACCATGTACCAATAATCTCAACATGAACAGTACTGATTTTTCTGATCAGGCCCAACACGATCAGCTGACAGCAGCCTTGAATCGGCTAAGCATATCGAATCATCATCAGTCCGGTGGTGCCACATCAAATCCAAGAGTAAACAGCTCCTTAGGAGGTAATGGATTTACTGCTCAATACCAATCTTCTCATTATATCCGAGAGGAGGAGGAATATTTGGAGAAGTTGAAAAATCAGTATGTTTTGTTAATGGCCGAAATGGATCAGTACACGAGGCTTCATGGATCAGCAGTTGCCAATCATGTTACTACTAGTAATCATGCTCTCCCCCATAGGGCAAATTTTTCTCTAACAGAGGTGGGATCTACCTATACAGGAGCGAATCGGGGTGGGAGTAGTACTTCTGATCAATTTGGTTATGGATATAATCCAATGAGGCCTAATAATCCTGTTCGTAATGGTGTAATTAGTAGCAGGGGATCAAGGTATGCTAATGGATCTGGGCGACAGCGTTTGAGTACTAGTTACTCATCATCCTCATTGGAACAAAGGGGCCAAGTGATGACTAGTAATTCAGTGGCTAAAGATGGATCAAGGTTTTCTAATGGCTCCATACGGCAGCAGCATCCAACTGCTTATCTATCCTTGGAAGAATTAAGGGGCAAAATTGCTTTGGTGGCCAAGGATCATGTGGGGTGTCGTTTTTTGCAGAAGAAGGTCGAGGAGGGCAAGCCAGAGGAAGTTGAGATGATTTTTAAGGAGGTTATGGACGCAGATTTGCGTGACTTGATGGTTGATCAATTCGGCAACGAGTTCATCCAGAAACTTGTTGAAGCAACCAACAGAGAAGGACAGTCCAAAATGCTTGACTGTGTGATGAGTGATGAGAAAAAACTCAAGGACATTTGCACTGATCAACACGGGTACAGATTATATGAATTTTTACTACTCTTTTTTTTTTTTTTTTCCAAGAGATGGTGAGGACAAAACCCTAAATCTTAAATTTTGAAGTACTTTACCACTGAAGCTATAAACTCCTACAATATATTTACTTTTTGGGGATCGAAAATTGGACAAATTTTTTTATTGTTTAGAAGTGTTTGATGTTGCAGAAGTCGAGCAATGCAGAAATTGCTAGAGAGAGTTGAGACCCGAGAGCAGCAGTCCTCGTTCATGCGACTTCTGAAGCGCATCACAATTCCCCTCAGCAAGACTCAGCCTGGTTACTATGTGATTCAAGTTTGCTTGAAACATTTCTCTCCTGAATCCACCAAGGTAGTCATCTTTTCACTATTTTTGTCATGTAGCTTACTGTGTGTGATTGCTTTACTTCTCAATGGTTTATGTGTGGAAGATGAAGGCTTGCAGCTAAATTGCATGGGTTTAGTACACACACATTTGGCTTTGGAAAAATGAATGTTGTTAATTTTTGGTGATCTTAATTTTATCTTCTAAACCAAATCTACCTCCCACAGGGCATCCTGGAATTGGTGTTAGAGAACTGCCTTGCCCTAGCAAAGGACAAGTTTGGGTGCTGCTTAGTGCAAAGCAGCGTTCATTATGCTTATACAGAGGCTAAGGAGCGTCTTGTGGCAGACATAACTGAACATGCTCGAGTCCTCTCTGAAGATCCCTACGGGTTTGTCCTTTACCTTTACCTGTTTTCCAGATAGGTAAAATTACTTGTACCACAGACACACACCCCTCAATTGGGAAAGAATCTTACCTACTACCGGATATAGGTTTCTTTGTATCTACAACACTCATTATGTGATGATTATGTGATGAGGTGATGATTGTTGTAGATACAAAGGAATATACGCCGATGACACGTCAGATTCTCTCTTCAGTCCAAGAAGACAGATAAATTGTATAAGTTGTAAAATCACTCTTTTTTTCCCTTACAGCGGAAGGGAATCGAACCATTCACTTAGCCTAATCGTAACTCATTTCTTCACTATCCCCGCACCTTGAGGACAAGGGCTTGTAAAATCACATTTTATTTTCCTTTTCATTTCTTTTTGTACATGTATTGCATTTGGAATAATCTAAATGGACAATCATAAGGGAAACCTCTAACGTAGGGTCGAATAGTTCATATATGTGTTCAAGAAGTAACCGACTTCTAGAGGAAATCCTTGCTTATATTAAGGATTTTCAAACAGTATGATGTATCATATTGTTAGACTGTCAATTCATTATATGAAATTGAGAACAATTTTGCATATCTCGCTTGTTTCTTGAGAAGAGATGGGAAGCATACTATTTCATTTTATTTGGATTCTTGTTTTAATGGGTGATATGATGATGAAACGTGTCTCTAATATTATCTTATTTGTTTTGATTAACCACCAGGAACTATGTTGTCCAGTACATAATTGGATTGAAGATACCTCGTGTAACATCAGATATACTAGCACAGCTGGGAGGGAGTTTTGTTAATCTCTCCATGAATAAGTATGGCAGCAACGTGATTGAGAAAAGCTTGAAAGAGGCTGGAGAAGAACATGTCAATAGGATTATTAACGAGATGATTAATAGTCCCAATTTACTGACTCTTCTTCAGGATCCTTATGGGAATTATGTTGCTCAGTCTGCTCTGGGAGTATCCAAGGTAAGATCATCCCGCAAAATGATTGTGCTGCATTGAAACTGTTCACTTCTTGTTAAGATTGATTAGGGCAATACTCATCAAACCTATTAAGAAATAAGTTCCCCCATAATCATATAAATAAGACAATTAACTATAGTAGCAATATGATATGTCGAGAAATGTTCTTTTGTTAGATAGTTTGACACGTATATTATTGTTTAATTATCGATTCGATCAATGCCATGAATAATTGCCCACGCATGCGTGTCGATTGGTGACTTTCAGCTGTTGCTACATGTGGGCATGTGGGTGACTCGTGACTAATAATGCAATGTAGACCCACATACATCAACTGCTGAGAGTCGTGATCTGGACATGTGATGTCAGATTGGTAGTCTTATGACATATGTAATGTAACAAAATTCTTTGGTTTCTTTAACCTCCTTTGTTGATAATTGGACACACATACTACTTTGGTACAAATTTCGAACTTTATTCTGTGTCCAAACTGAATCCTGGAGATTCTAAAATTTGTTCAAAATCCGAGATCTAAAACCATCTGCCCTTAGCTCTATTGCATATGTCATAACCTAATTTTTTGTTCCTTGTGTCAAAGCAGGGAGCTGCTCATAATGCTCTTGTGCAACTCGTTCGGAGCCATTACCCTTATCTTCACAGTCATCTCTATGGAAAAAGGGTGCTTGACAAAACCAGAGGACACAGGCATCGTTGCTAAAAAAAAACATGTAAAACTATAAAGTTGTAGCTTCAGGAACTTCCTGATCTATGTTGCATTATTATCTATCCTCTCTCTGTCTTTAGATGTTGTTGCTAGGCAAAACACAGTAGTAGCAATCTTGTTGTGGTTTGCTAATTAAGCTACAGTTTAAATTTAGGAGTGACTTTTGTTGTTGTTTCTAGGCACATTGCTTGTACGTTGGCTTTTTAGGCCCCTTGTGGTAGGGAGGTTTAGCGCAGGAAAAGAGTTAATCTGCTCTGTGATGGCATGTTTGAAGTGTTTGATGCACTGCACAAGCCATTGAGTGGATGTTTGTAGATTATGGGGCTTCCCAATGTTGCTAGTTAAGTTGTGTCCTAGGGTTCGGATTTATTTATAATATAATCTATGTTGTTTTTGAAGATTTTGACTTTAAAAAAAAATCTTTTTTGTCAGTTTTAAATTTTTTTATTAGAATTATACATGTCTGAACAACCGTCAATTATTGATGTCACGTGAGTGATTGCCATTAGAGCATCTCCAACCAATGTGTCAAATTGCCACATGGACATGCAATGGCAAAAATTGAAGGTTAAAGTTGCTCTAACCGAGTAGTTAAATTCTACATGGATTTGAAGTCTGGAAGAGATATGTCAAAAATAACATATCAAAAAGCTTGATGTCAAATATTATTTTAATATTTTTTTAGTCATGAACTCTATTATCATTTATTTTATTTTAAAACTTTATGCATCATATAGGCCTCATTTGCTTTTAAAAATATAATAAAATAATATGATATTTGGCATTTCAGGTGGAGTTAAATTTTTTCCAAAGTGTCAAATTGCCAGATAAACCATCAAATTCAAATTGAACATTTTGCATTAACATGACCTTTGTTATTGATGATGGGGATTAAGACTAGTTTTAAGATGATAATCCTTGAAATTTCTAATAAAAAGACTTATCTTAAAAGATAAATATAAAGAAGAGTAGATTATGCAGATTTGTTGATAGGTAATAATTATCCAGATTTATCCTCGATCTGCTTCCATTCTTATCCATTTTGCAAACAATAATTACAAAAAACAAAAGAAAACCAAAACAACTAAAAAAAAGGAAAAGTAAAAGGGGCCTCAAATTTTTCTTGAAACCATTTATTTTTGAAAATTTCTGTGAGACGTAAACAAAAATAAGAACCCCGCTTGGCCGAAACCAAACAAAACATTACTAGGGAAGCCATAAGAAGATTTCAAAATTTTACCACCTAATGGGGAATTAATATTTTGCAGTTCACAGAACCTTTGTTTTCTCTTTCTAATACAAGCATCAACACTAATGTAAAACCATCTAGATGATGATCTCAAGAATATCATACAGAGGCAGTATGTAATACATCTGAACTTCAAATGAAGCATAAACTAGGCCATTCCACAGAAGCCGGTGAAGTTGTGAGTTCACAAATGGCGAAGGATGAACAGCTCCACTTTCCAATAACAACCAAAATAGATGGCCAAAGTTTCACTCTGAATCCGATGAGTCCGCGTTGCTGCTTTGCCGGACACTCCTGGTTTTTGCACTAGACTTTAGAGATGATTCACCCTCAAAGAAGATGACTTGGGCTTTAGCCAACCTCTCCTCCAGTTCTTCTGTGCTGAAGTCGTCTTTTCCCCCAAGCTCATCGAATCCGACCTGTTGCACAAGAGGACATTGGGCGTTAAAAAGCAAATTATCTGCCTATGGTGTGTGTGCATGTCCTTCCTATAACATACCACATAATCATCCACTTTGGCATTCTTAATAAGGGCAACGGTTGGAAGAACAACGATCTTCAGCTTCTCTGCTAAGAATGGACTTTTCTCAGCATTGATCTTCACAAAACGTGTCTCCATGTGTTGCTTCGCCAATATACTCAAGTGCTTGTCCACCACCTACAAATGAACTGTAAATATTGATTACTTGTCCTAACTGTTGAGTTAGCTTCAATGTAGTTATTAAATTGAACCTGGGAAATTTACTGAATAGTTCCAACAGCTAGAACCGATTGTTTAAAATCCCCCAATGCTTCTAGGGGGGGGTGGGGGGGTGGGTCAAACAGTTTGTGTATAAGCAACTCATAACAGGTACCATCCTCCAATGCTTCTGGGGGGGGGGGGGTGGGTCAAACAGTTTGTGTATAAGCAACTCATAACAGGTACCTACTCATAGTCCCCATGCAAGCCCCATAAACATTTTAGCAGTAATACCTTGACATCAATGACCTCTACCTCTCCTCAACAGCATGCATCTAAGATATAATTAACACTTCTTCATATCAAAAACATTCACAAATTTGTGAACAATTTCTTTAGCTTTTAGCTTCCAATCAACAAACCCCAAATAGAAAAGGGCTTCCAAAAACAACTCAGGGAACAATAAATGACAGGTTTTGAAATAAAAAGAAAGAAGAGATGTAAAAACAGTTTGAAACTCACTTAATCTGCAAATGCATTATCAATGATCAATGATTTGATTATTATCTACTGTCACTAAAATTGAATCCTTCCCTCTCTAAACCAACACCAACTTTACCAATTATGAAGCACAACACCTAAATTACTTCCCCTCTCCCCTAATGAAAAATCCAAATAGGTTGGAATGTCCATATGCTAAGTTTTACAGTTTAACTCAGAAAACCCCACAAGTTAAACAATTACACCCAAAAACGCCTCCCAAAACCATAACTTTAGCAGAAAGCTTCAATTTTTAAATAGTGGAAATTAAACAAAAAATGTAAAATATACCTTGCAGGGCCAATTTTCGCGGTAAAAGTGGCAGACGACGCGGTCACTGGCCTTGACGGCGGAGAAGAAGTCCTTCTCGGAGGGGATCTCGGTGTACTCGCCATGGCCGAGGGAGATCCAACGGCTGCGCTTCTCCGCCATCTTCTTCATCTGCTGAAGCCTCCGCTCTCTGAGCGCCTCCAGATCGTCATCGTCCACTCGATCTAGGGCTGCGATTTCCTCGTCAAGCTTGTCCTCCACCGCCTTCGCTACTGTCAGCAATTGCTTCTCCAATATCTACAATCAACCATTCAAAGTTCAATTCTTTTTAATAAACATAAATGTACATACGCCACAGGAAAGAGCTAGAGAGAGAAAGAGAGGTACCTCTTGGACCGCTCGGTTCTCCATTGTTGAATTGAATAGATTTTGCAGAAGCTTTCTTCTTTTTTTTTGGTCGAAATTTTGCAGAAGCTTTCGTTCAGATGAAAAATGGGATTTCAGAGGGAGTGAGGGGGAAAGAGGGCGGGCCTATTTTTCCTTTTGTTCTGGACCGTAGGGGAGGATGCTAATATCAAAACGTCGCGTTTTGGTGTTTTTGGGTCTGAAATTGAACTTGGGCCTTTGAGTCAATTTGTATTCCTTACCTTTTTTTTGGTGTTGGAGAGTATTATATATTAGAGAGATCGGTTTTTTCATATTTGATATTTGTTTTTTTGGTAATTTTCTTCTCTTATTTTTTTAGAATGAGGTTCCCTTCGAATTTGGTATCAAAGCTTAGTTTAGCATCTTATAATTTTGATGATAACATAAGTGATAATGAAAGTATTTATAATGTTAATGTCTTAGACTCAGAATTTGTTTTATTTGTTGTTCAAATTCTTACTTGTCTAATAAGTTACCTTGTCCAAAACAAGGAAAAACTATTATAATTATGTTATTATCTAGCTAAACTAATGATCATACTTTGTTTGAGCACTCGGTCATGTTTGATATTTGTCATAACAATAATTGGATGGGGAACCTTTGAGTTCTGCTCACATACTCCTTTAGGTTGGCGTCATTGCAGTTTCATGTTCTAGGCATGGTGTCTGGTTAGTTTTTTATACTTCTATTTAAAATTTGTTGAACAATTAAAAATAGAAGTACAAAAAATACAATTCATCTGGTCTCCTAGATGTAGTCTTAAAATAAATCTTATATTCAATTTATAGTTTTGGTGATAACTTAAGTGATAATGAAAGTATTTATATTGTTAATACCTTAGAAATATTTGTGGTGAAGTGGGACATATTAGACCTAAGTGTGTCAATATCTTATTTTTATTCCAATGTAGATCTTAGTATAAACCTAGCAATCATGGGATGTATTCCCAATTATGTCATGAATATTACAGAATTTAATTGTTGTTGGTATTACTAGCCCTGAGTATTAACAATTATCGGCATATTAACAGTCTTATTCATTAACATGAATGGAGTATTTTGGAGTGTCATCCACTATGTTTATTTTCAAATCTTCTAATTGATGACCAAAAAATATAGAATTCCACAAATAAAATACTCTTTTATCAAATAAAATTCTACCATTAGTCTTAGTATTAATATGGTAGAATATAAAGAACTACAACCATTTCAATTACTGCAGAAATTTTATTAGAATATGGTTATTTAGGTCAGCTTTATGTTGAAAATTGATCTCCATATGAAAATTACATTGGAATAAAAATAAGATATTGGCAAAACTAGACATTATTAATCCAGATGATTGTGAGTCTAGCAAGATAATAACATAATTAATAATGTATAGATATTGGCAATAGACATTATTAATCCATCTTGTTCTTCTTGTTCTTGTTGCAAGGGCATTCATGCTTGTTGAGACAGAGCATATCCACAGTACTTGATGCATCGATCTTGAACTTCTTCTACTGCACACCTCGTTGAGCACTTGTCACTACAATATCCTGCAATGAAAAATTAAAATTTTCATTTTCTACCATGTTAATCAAAATTGTAAGGCAAAATAATTGTTCAGTTCAAGGGCCCTTGTGCTTGCCCTTCTTGTTCTTGTTGCAAAGGCATTCATGCTTGTTGTCATAATTCCTGTAAGGCACACACTTGCACTCTTCAGAGCATATCCCACAATACTCGATGCATCGATCTTGGACTCCTGCTTCTGCACACCTCGTTGAACACTCGTCACTGCAATATCCTGCAATACAAAATTAACATTTTCATTTTCTACCATGTTAATCCAAATTGTCAGGCAAAATAATTGTTCAGTTCTAAGACACTAGGGCTTGCCCTTCTTGTCCTTGTAGCAAGGGCACTGCTTGTTGCCACAAGTGCCAGAAGACAGACACTTGCACTCTTCATACTTGATGCATCGATCTTGAACTTCACACGTCTTTGAGCAATTGTCACAGCAATCTCCTGCACATTTAGATTTGATATTTTATACCATGTTTAATGTATAATTAGCATGGTTAATTATCCAGCAAAAAGGAAAAATAAAAAAACAATGTACAGCAAAGTAAGGTCAAAAGGTATGGATTTGCTTACCTGATTTAGCTTGAGCCATGGCTGGATCCATCAAAGAGGAGCTAAGAAGAATAAAAGAAAAGAAGAAGAAGTAGAAAGTAGAGCTTCATCTTCTACTTTTGCTTTCGCCTAAAGTGTTAAGGAAACGTCACAGTTTAGCGGGTTACTTGAGGGAGTGTGGAGGATTGTGAGAGCTCAAGCTTTGGTATGGTATGGTATTTATAGTGAACATGACGGACTCAGGATTTCAAAATGAGATGAGCTAAATTTACCTAACTGGACTGTTAGATTGTAAGATCAACTAAACCTTAAAGGGAGGCTGATGGAATTGATCATAAATATATATAGGATTATATGTTGGATTTCTCCTTTTCAATATCGATCATATTTTAAAAATAATAAAAATAATAAAATTTTCAAAATTTCTATGCCTAAAAACTCTAGTATATTTGGTAGATAATATAGTACGTGGGCAGTTGTGATCATTGAATAAATGTTGGCAAAGGTACTTACAACTGGAGTGAAACTATTGGCAAATTTAGTGAGCCGGTGAAACTGAGCCATGGTTCAGGTAAGTGTGTCCATCCACACACGGTTTCTGCACCTCGTTTTGGCCGTATGTGTCAAGTAGGTTTGTGTTATAAGTGTGTAGAGTATTTTTAAGTGCAACTACAAACGCAAAACACACTCAAAAACCTACATAATCAAATAGTTATCTAAGTGAGATTGTAATTAGGGTTTTTCCTTCAGAACTCACAATGCATCAATGGCCAGCTAACATACGTCTGCTCCCTGCCTGACCAATTAATACACGACCGGACGATAAGCTATGTTTTAATAAGAGGAGTTGGATGTCTGCATCCATCCCCAGAAAAATAAGGAAGAGTAACTCCAACTTCATCATCCATAAAAAGTACACTAAAACAAGACAAAATGCCATAGGGACAAAGCAATGCAGATTATTTATAAAAACAAGGCAAAAAGGTCCTCCTTTGCAAGGATCTTGCAGGTTAACTCAAGCTGAAGAAGCCAAAATCAGACAGTTTAAATGGAATGCCAGGGTTGTAGTGTTTCTGTAAAATTCTTTAGATTGCTGACCATCAAGGTGTTCCTTGGCATAGATGCAATGTTGCACCCAGAAAACTTTAGCGTCTCACATGATGACATTTTTTTTGTTAACATAACTCCAGAAGCATGACTCCTACCTTGAAACTTTCAGACCTCGAGCGAGTACGCATATAGGCTGCCAAGATACTCATGTTGAATTCCTGGGTGCAAGGAAAATTGTGATAAAATATATGTTTAAATTACATAATAATAATAATAATAATAAAGAGAACTAAAACTATTAACTCTATAGGGTTAAAAAAAAAGAAGATACTGCTATTCTAACTAATCCACAAGAAGAGTTTGGGGGCACATATCAGTAAACACCTGCAAGCAAGCGTCTTCCACTACTTATGTCATACAAAGCAACATTTCTCGAGTATCCACTAGCAAGAAATAGTTCATCCGTGTAGTTAACATGAACAGATGTCAATTGGTCAAACTCGTCAAAAGTCATAGAACCGGCATCACTACACGAATGCTAGAACTCGAACTTATAACCTTCTCTAAGGAAGCATTCACTCCAAACTACTACGCTAATGGTCCTTTGCAGCACCACTGTGTATTCCTTCTATACATGATCGCATTTGATGGATATCGTATAATTTCGATGAACAATTATCCGATTGTCAACGCATGCTGTGCTGTTTCTTGGGTTGGAGGGGTTGGGATGGGCCAAAACCATTAATCAAAGGTTATTGGGTAGCAGAGCAGTATAGCTCATAGCGTGTGCACGGTCCAATTTTAAAAAATCCAGATGCTTTTGTTCTTCTTGTGTGGCATCTATTACTGTTTCAGCCATGCATAGGCTGAAGGATACCTTGCAGTCTGACGACATTGATTTTATTCTTCTTAGCTTTTTATCACAAATGGTTTTTGAGGTTGGCGAAATTATCGTCTTTCATCCTTAATATTTTTTTGTGACACTAACGATTCCTAAGATTACCCTCCACGCATCAAAATGGTCATCACCGTGAACTTCCGTCAAATTTTGTGACACACATAAAATAATATATAGCCTCGTCAAAGGTTTTCTTAATTGTGTCACTTGCACAAATCCGAAAAGATTCTACCGACCGCCCTGCCACTATGAGCATATATACTAATTGCTAAGCACATGTTTAGCCAGAGGGTCTTATGTTTTGGGACCTTGTTTTGCCTGTCTTCGATTTTATTGTCAAGAAAAAGTCTTTGATTTTAATTTTTGGGATCAAAATATGAATTTGCTTAACCTTGGGAGACA
Organism: Prunus avium; assembly: GCF_965620075.1. Taxonomy (NCBI): domain Eukaryota; kingdom Viridiplantae; phylum Streptophyta; class Magnoliopsida; order Rosales; family Rosaceae; genus Prunus; species Prunus avium. Next base: position 31,616,639 of record NC_142291.1, read on the forward strand.
ATAAACGGGTCTAGCTCGGTGAAAAGAATTTTAACTTACCCATCAGCATCTTGACGTGTGTGTAAGAAATCCCCATCTCCCGATATCACATGGATCCAACTTTCATTAATATATCAGCAATTGACAACTTGTCTTAGGTTGAATCTGGGATGACAAAATATGCAAGTTTTGATCATGTATTATTTACAAAATAATTACACACTTATTCAAGATTTATGTGAATAATCAAACTTATTCAAGGCATTTACTAAAAGTGGGCATAACTAGTAATATTATTCATTTTATGCAAATCCAACGGCCATTGGACATTAATCATCACGATCACACATAAACTACTACTAGACCCATCAAGACAGAAAGGATGATCAACAACCAACTCTTGCTAAGCAGAGCCCACAACTCTCTCTCACTAAAACACTCACCATAGATTTTTTAAACTTTCTACAACACAAACACCACCAAAGTAACACTCACACTCACACTCAAACCAAATCTCTCTCTCTCTCTCTCTCTCTGAAATAGTTGATGATGTTGAGTTCAAGGGCACTTGGGCTTGCCCTTCTTGTTCTTCTTGTCTCTGTAGCAAGGGCACTCATGCTTGTTGCCATAAGTCCCAGAAGGAACACACTTGCACTCTTCACAGCATATCCCACAATACTTGATGCATCGATCTTGAACTCCTGCTACTGCACACCTCGTTGAGCACTTGTCACTGCAATATTCTGCAAATTAACATTTTTCATTTTATACCAAGTTAATCAAAATTGTCAGGCAAAATAATTAAAATGGCTAATAATTATATCAAGCAAAAAGAAAAGAAAAAAAAAGAACAATGTAGTAGATCAAAAGATGTTGCTTTGCTTACTTGATTTAGCTTGAGCCCTGGCTGGATCCATCAAAGAGGAGCCAAGAAGAAGAAAACAGAGAAGAAGAAGAAGTGGAAAGTAGAGCTTCATCTTCTGCTTCTGTTTTTGGTTTTGCCCAAGTGTTATCAACTAAGGAAATGTCACAGTTGAGCAGTGTACTTGGGGGAGCGTGAGAGCTCAAGCCTTGGTATGATATGGTATTAATAGTGAGAGAAGTGGACTTGGGAACTTTGGATGCCCTCATTGTCATTGTCAAGGACAAAGGCCAAGTCATCTTTTATTTATCAAAATGAAAAGTCTAGAATATAGTGTAAATAATCTAATTTTCTTATATATAACACATTTATATCCCACCTTTTTTTCCTCTTTAGTTTATATAATATTTTTTTTTCTTTTTCAACTTCAAAATATCTGTAAGGGACTTATAGCTAGAGTGGGAAGAGCATTTTTTTTTTTTTCACATTTGAGATCATCACAGATTTGATTACCCTCTTCTTAATTTCGCTTATATAAAAATAATTTTTTTAAAAAAAACCTTCAAAATATCTTTAGTACGTCGGCAGTTGTGGTCATTAAATAAAAATAAATGTGGCGAAAGTACTCACAGCTGGATTGGTGGATCTTTTGGCACATAATTTAGTGAGTCGGTGAGACAGTGAGCCATGGTTTAGGTAAGTGCGTAACACGGTTTCTGCATTTGTGAAAGTTGCTAGTAGATTCCTCATTTTGGCCGTATGTGCCAAGTGTGGAGTACCTACAAACGCAAAACACACTAGAAAACCTACATAATCAAATGGTTATCTGGCTGAGATTATAATTAGGGTTTTGCTAAGCATAGCTGCCAGCACACGAGTGGGCGGTTCTCAGTCGTCGATACATTTAGGGTTCGCAATACATCAATAGTTAATATCCATTTGTGAGTAGGTATTTCTCAACCGTCAACATATTAGAGGTCACAATACATCAACGGCTTATGTATATCCGCTCATGTGTGCGGACATCCATACACAACACACAATGAATTGGCCAAGCAGAACGACAAGCCATGTATTAATGAGCTGGATGCCTGCCTCCATCCCCAGAAAAACAAGAGTAACTCCAACTTCATCATCCCTAGAGAGTACATTACAAGAAGACAAAATGCCAGAGGTCTAAGACATAGCGGATTATTACAAAAATAACAAAAGTCCTCCTTTGCAAGGATCTTGCAGGTTAAGTTAAGGAAGCCCAAGTCAGACAGGTTAAATGGAAACTCTTACCCACGGAAGCCTGATGCTTTCTGTAGAATTCTTATAGATTGAAACGCCTCTGTTACAACTGACAAATGGTTTATTTTTACAACGAGAACCACCCATGCCACTTTGCAGCTGACCACTAACAAACCCTTCCTACTATCTTCAACTACTAACTACCCTCCAATCCATTAACCAGCTAAGGCTAGCACATTTCATGGCATATTACATGTACCTATACTAGATCAAAGCAAATGGACTGTTTCTTTAGCTGAACGTAGGTAGGCATCCACAAAGAATCATCTCTACCAAACCAACTACTGGATCTCATCCAACACAGTTGAGATATGCGCAGGTTCAGTTAATCCAAATCGAGTCAGTAAGTGGGTCCGAAACCCTGCAAGGGAGAGCATACGAAGAGCGGATGGGGTAACATGGATTGGTGTTAGACCTACTTACTGATCTCAGCTGTTGGACCCAACTGCTGGTGGAGATGTTCGCTTTTTTGTATCTTTGCAGACACTCGCCTAGGAGAAGGGTTACAAATAAGGTACATACGTCAACCTCCCATACTATTGGTTGGGCAAGCTTGCTGACCATCAAAGTGTTCCTTGGCATAGTCACTAGATGCTAGCATATTGACCTGCAATGTTGCACCCAGAAAACTTTAGTGTCTCACATGATGACATTTTTAACAACAAAACTCCAGAAGCATGCGTCCTACCTTGAAAATTTCAGACCTCGAGCGTGGACGCATATAGGCTGCCAAGATACTCATGTTGAATTCCTGGGTGCAAGGAAAATTGTGAGAAAATATGTTTAAATTAATAACGGAGGTACCATCAATCCTTCGCACCACTTGAATACTTGGACAAATCAAGTTTGTGTCATGCACACTGCTACAGGGCTCTTGTAAGGTGAGCAGACATGTGACAGTGTGCTTCTTAAGTTTCCCATTAATCATTGTGGCATGATTTTAAAAAGCCAAGCAAGATTACAGTACAAACTAAGCTGAGCATATATAGGATTCTTCAGTAATTTATTGGTTATTGGAAGATTAGTTACAAAATACAAATAAAGTTACATAGAATTCATGAAACATTTATATATGTGTACAAGTACATAAAGTGAAATAACACAACAACAAAATTGACGTGTTGTGGGGGTTACTTTTTAAGGAAACAACCCACACTATCTCTTCTAACAATAGTAGTGAATGTGTACAGTTCTACTAGTACTTGATTGAACAAAAGAGTGGATAAGTAGAATGAAGCTCACTCTGAAAGGATCTCCCCTTAAAGATTGCACAAACATAGAACTCCTAGATCCTCCTCCTCCCTGCATATGAACAGAAAATTGTTTCATTATTGTCCTCAAAATAACTAGTACAAATTCACAATTAGTAGATGAACAGACTTCTTTTCATCCTTTCCCATACCTATTTCAGATTTAATTCCTTTTTCCCTTTTCAGCAATCTCAAGTTAAGGCACTACCTTTCACTGTATTTCTGGTGTCTTTCATCTCCTATTTTTGTCTATATCTTCTTTTAGAATCTAAAGCTGTGCCACATTGCTTACTACATGGATTCCTAAAACTTATTACTGACAATGATGATGACAACTTGTGACTTCACTCAAATACAACATGAAGCTCCCCAACAAGAGTAGAGTTTGGCATCACACATAGAAAGAAAGTAGATTCTATCCACTAGGTGGAACGTTAAACATATATCTGACAAGGAAACCACTGTTTCACAGTACTTTTTAGGCATAAAACATCTAAACAGAAAGCTGTACCTCCAAAGATATATCCCTCAGGCGCCTCCCTGTTTGAGCACAACATATGCGGACTACATGCTCGTCACAACTCCCACTGATGATATAATCCCTTCCATTCATGTAATAAGATCGAGTGTAATTTTGAGCGCTTCCTGTAGAGGCTATCTCAAAATTCAAGTGAAGTCTCCCATCAACTGCCAGAAGTTGTCTAACCTGACATCATCAACGAGTTAATCTCAGAGTATGCTAAAGTGTCTTAAAGGACAGCAAGTAAAGCTTCATTATGCATCAAAACAAAATATCATTGCACAAAATATACCAAGATGATAAATAAATAAATCTTAAAGAACAAACCCTATCTACAGACTACATCAACCTCCTCCATCCAAATATATCTTCTCCTATCCTAACACAAAAGCCTAACGTTACGAATAGTAACTGCCTCCAACATATCCAACAATATACAAGTTGCCTGATGGAGTGCACCAAAACCCATGGTAGCCATCATTACATAAGAGGCCTTGGTGGACTAAATCACAAGTGAAATCCTAATATTAAGTCTACCACCAAGATCAGCTGATCTCCTTTTGGAATAGGCATCATAATAAAATAATAAAACTATTTAAATAAAGAGAACAACTAAAACTATTAACTCTACAGGAAAATAAAAATAAAAATATGCTGCTATTCTAACTAATCCACAAGAAGAATTTGGGGGCACATGAGAACACATGGACAGCCCAATTATATACTATAATATAAACTAATCCAGAAATTACCTCATTGTCAACAGCTGACACGAGAAGATAGTGATCATCTGGAGAAAAGCAAACCATCACATTACCCCTAGAGCTTGAAGAGGTATAGCAAGGTCGTATTGGTTTCTGTCTTAGATCCCACATCTTGACATCCTGATCAAATGAAGAAGTGGCAAAAAGAGACGGGGAATGGTTTGCAAACTTTACTACATTAATATGCTCCTGATGCATATCAGTAAACACCTGCAAGCGTCTTCCACTACTTACGTCATACAAAGCAACATCTCTCGAGTATCCACTAGCAAGAAATAGTTCATCCGTGAAGTTAACATGAACAGATGTCAATTGGTCAAACTCGTCAAAGGTCACAGAACCGGCACCACTGTATATCCCTGGTATAGTTGATCGCATTTGATGGATATCGTATAATTTCAATGAACCATTATCCGAGCCAGCTATTAGCTGATGTTCAATGAGGAAAAAAACAAGTATGAATTAGAATTTTTGAAATAAAGAGAGAGATAGATGTCTAATCTTTACAAATTGATACAGTACTATGAGTCTATGACGATAACAATTATTTAACAATTATTTGACTATTGGTAAAGTTTTTCAATTTATCAAATGCACAAAGGATTCCCACACCTAAGAAGCCTTTCCAAGCATACATTAGCAATAATTCCAAAATAAAAGACATTAGCAACATAATATTGAATGGTAACAGTAAAATCAGGTCGGCCTTCAACTTAGGAGCCATCTTCGACCCATCCTGTGGTGGTATACATTGCCCATCAAGTACCATAATGACAACTCAAATGTTACATACTCCCTTCAGTTGTCAATGCATGCTGTTACTAGCTATTGAATGCCATGTATCTGTACTTTGAACAATTTTATGCCCAACAGAACTACATATGATGAGAGAAAAACAAAAAAATAAAAGAATGATGCAGCATTCTGGGATTGGTACGTGCAACAATTTCCCAAGGAAAAAAATTTAACTGTTAACTATATACACATAAGAATAATAAGCCATGACTTGAATATAACTACATTCCATGCAGTAATTGCATACCTTAGAGGGATACTTCTTGAGCCAACAGAGTCCCAGCACACTATTCATTGCTCCTAGCGATGGGATATAACTAACAATTTTTCCATTTTCATGGTTGACTACAATTACTTCACCATCCAATGTTCCAAAGACCATTAGGCTAGAGTCAGATGGATGATACTCAAACTGCCTAGGACGAAAGCTCCTACTTTCACCTCCCAAGTCACTGCCTGAGACAGAAAGTGGATGCAAGAAAGGCCAAGCAGAAGATCCCATTTTTGCAGCACAGAGAGACCTGGTATAGAAGTATTGAGACTTTCCATAGAGATTTGATGTTTTTTGCCCATGACTTTGCACATGAGTTTGGCTTGCTCTAATTTCACGTTTCTGTAACATATGAACAACATTCTCTTTATGCTTTCTCCGATAAGGTAGATTTTCAAAATACTCTGAGAATTTAATCGTAGCCCTTTCCTGATCAATCTTTCTAATAGGCAAGTTATCTAAAAGTCTCAAATGAGGTAATGAGGCTATCATGTACTCTCTATAATGTTTCTCGAAACATATTGGCGAAGCATGATAAGAAATATATGTCAATGCAACATCTCCAATATGCTTTGTAAAGACACCTTCTAAGGGCTCTTCTTCGTTTTGATTCTGTAAGTTATCAAAAGAAGCCTGCCAAACAGAGTAGAAATTTGATTATTATTAATATAAGAGAGAGGATTGGAGGATAATGATGATTACAAAAATTACAATATTATATGATAGAAAAAATATATACATTGGACATCAAAAGCTTAAGTTGTTAGGCAATGGACCAACAATGCATATCAAGGTAACACTACCCCTCAAGTGCAACCCCATCTTGCACGTGGACAGGCAGACAAAGAGAAATATAAAGGTGCAGTCCCACAATGCACCTTGCAAATTATAAAGAAAAGGGGAGTGGGAGGTGGAGGTCTCAAAGCCATAGAGGTCTGATACGCTGATACCATGTCAGGCAACCATTGACCCCAAAAGCTTGCTGTTAGAGAATGGGCATACAATGTATATCAAGCTTATTGTTGCACAGAACTATAATTGTATTATAATTATGTACTAGGTCGTCAACCAAATTTCAATAGGATTTGGAAAGGAGGTAGTTGGCTGCTATATAGTGTTGTTGATGATAACTGTTTATAGAACAAAAACAAACATCCTATTTCATTAACTTTATAATGCAATAAAATTAATCATTTGCTATAATTTCTGCATGAAAACCCCTTCACTGTCATAGTCGCAAATCTACTTAAACATTTCCTACTTAGTCACTCAAGCATAATAAAATGCAAAGGTCAATGCCATTACCTCGTTTTGTGGATTGACCTGTCTATTCCCCCCAGCGAAAACATTTGATAAGAGCTCCACAGAACCATGTTCTTGCAGGGGATTTGAAAAATCTAGGTCACTATCATCTGATGAATCCTCAGCCATGCTTTGTACATCATCATTTATAACCACATTATTAATTAAAAACAAATTCCTGAGCCCCTGTTCGGTGCTTGAGTTCTGATTTGTTACATCCCCAACATTAATGGATAATCGTCCACCATAATCAACACTATTTGGCTGATTGGAATCAGTTTTGTCATCCGATTTCCCACTAGATGATGCAGAATAAGGCCCAGCATCATTGCAACACGACCAATTCTGAAATCGAAGTTCATCTAAAGAAGGGAGTTTAGAAAGTGCAGCAATGGTTGTCCAGAGATTTGAAATTCTTGTATCGCAGAGAGAGAGGCACATTAGATTGGGCATGCAAGTAAAACAATCCTCCTGAAAACTAGTGAGTGAAGAACTAAAATCAAGGTTAAGGGTGTGTATCCGCATGAACTCCCCCATCATGTTGAGCTTCCGAAAATGCGAAGACCTTAAGGTTAAAACTTGGCATGTTAAACCTCTCTGAGAAAGATCCCTACGGATAAAACTTGAATTAGTGACAGCAAGTCATTTATATAGGATTTCATCTTGATTTAAACATTTACATCCATCTACACAAACAAATTATAAAAGACATGAGTTGGCACAATTCAGTACACAGAAAGAAGGCAGTACAAAAGGTAATTACAATAACAGAAAATTTGTTATAAAGGAATACTGAGCAAAGTAAGGAAGAAGAGAAACCAGGTCCAAAACATTTACATATTGACATTTCCAAATTTAAGCAGATTCTTCATTGTAGATCTTTGATAATATGATTTCAGTTTTACAATTAATGCCAATTTACAAATTTCTGTGAACTTCCTAGTCATTCAAATTTTGATTGACAAGACAACACCAATGGAACTGATCAAACACAATGACTGCAAGATGGTACCATGACTGGCTAATATGTGGTGAATGTGGTCTTCTCAGTATTGTAATAGGATGGGAAAAAAGCAACAACAAAAAACACATGTAAAATAAATAATCCCTCCTCAGCATTGCCTCTTGCATGTTAGTCCTCTTATTCAACTATTGCTATGGAAGTGAGTGTTATATGGGATATATTATGTAATGGAATGAAACAATCAACACAAAGCAAATTACAATAAAATACCACTATATACCTCAAGAAATCCTTTCCAAACGACAAATCATGGAGATCAACAACTCGAAGCTTTTGATTGACAGCGTGCATCAACAACAAAGCATAATTTCCATCCAAAGCATACAATGATTCATTGTGTATGTCAACTGCTTCGATCTCAGATGCATCAAGGTCCATACATAAATCAAGAAGTGGTGGGAAATCAGTCTCCTTAAGGTGGTCCAATGAAATCTCCAAGCTACATAGCTCATGGCAAGTTTTTTTAATCTTGGCCTGAGTGATAAAAAGAAAGTTAGGAATCAGACTAAGAATAGTACTATAACTATTATAGACCTCCACTACTAACGAATTTGGAGTAAATGACACACATTATGAATTTGACCATCAAATTTGCTAACAAAAGCAAGTAATTTTGATTATTACTATTCAACTGAATTAAATTTAACGGATTAAATTACAAGAGAGCAAGTTGCATGGACTTGAATTCAGTATCTATGACTTCACACCAGGATTTAGTTTACCATTTTTCTCAATAACATAATAAGGATGTGGGGCCAAGTATTTCTTTATACTCTAACAAATCCCCATCCCTAAATTTTACAGCGCTATAAATAGTTGTCTCATGTCATGTCATGCACAATTGTTCCAAGCTTAGACATAGCAAGAGTATGTTCATACTGATGTCCTGATAGTAGAACTTGATGCTTCAACACACATCCATGAGGGCAATTTTTTTCCGTAGATGATTTTATTATAAAGCTTATTTTAGTCAATCACATACTAGCTAGCAAGGAGCGCATAATTGAGTTGTTTTATTAAGAACTGTATAACAACATCCTCAACAAATGATCATTTTATCTATTATTAACATTTGAAATTAAAAGGAAGCCAAAAAAACAATCCAATTACCCCAACCCCCGAAAGTTGTTGGCTTAAACAACAGTGAAGTTGACCAATGCAGATGTTTCTTCCAAAAAGAAAAATGCTAAATGAGTCAAGCCTGGAACAAACTCGTGCCTATCATCCCCTTTCATACCCATGGCATGCTTTATGGGTCAACTAATTCGACAAGCATCACCCCTGCCGTGTCGTGCTGTGCTCATTTTAAACATACATGCTCGTGTTGTTTTACCCATCTGAAAATACAATATTCATTTTAATGAAGACAAAAATTCCTAGTCCAATAAAGCAACTACTTTCAATCAGAATTTCCTTAACAAATGGATTAAAAGAATTAAACTTTAAACACAATGAATAAATTCATCACTAAAAAGAAAAATTGGGACAATAATCATCACTGACCTTGAAGAGAACAGCCAGAATTGCAGGATTGGGTAGGACATGGTGCCTCCTGCAAGAACTAATGTACCTAGCACCCAAAAAATTCAAACATTTATTGAGCAAAACATTGACATTAACAAGAAAAATAACAACATAAACACGTCCAGCAATTGTAATTCAGGAACTCACATCTCCGCCATAGAACAAACGACAGATAAAACGTAAAACTACTAAACTACAATAACATCCAAAACTTCATACTATGGTTGACAAAGAAATGAAAAAATTTGAAAAAAATTCCGAATTAAAGATGCTGACCTCTCTTCCAATGTTCGGATGTCGATTGCCATGGAGACTGAGCCTTTGCAGTTACCGACCACAAAAGGATTTCTGATCCTTCATACAAATATTGGTTCTGATGTAGTATGTAATAAATGTACAGGTGCGTTTCAGAGAGCGATGATGGGTGATGGGTGTTGAAGAACTGGAGCAGCAAGTGGCCATGGTAGAACCTTCAGGCTTTGTTCAGCTTTTGATAGACAAGGCCCATCTGCTTTTTGAACATGCCATTGGGCATGGCTCGTAATCAAGAACCCATAACTGTAGGGCTCAACCCAATTAACCCATTTAGAATGATTCATGTTTCTCCACAAAAAAAAAAATTGATACAAACAATATTGTAGGAGTGGGGAATCGAACCTAGGAACTCGACTATAAGAATAAATATGGTCTTAACTAATTCAGCTACAAGCCCCTTGCCATGTTTGTCCAAATGGAATTTCAGTAATTTATGAATACTAATACAGACTTATTAAATTGAATAACAGTCCAACATATTTGGTCTCACAAGTCTCATCTATAAGGTGGGACTCATAGGCCTCATTTGGTGGCCTAACTTAGATTGGATTGTAGTTGATTCCAAGCTATTCCTTAGAACTTTCACTCCTCTATATGGGGAATCCCGAACCTCTGCATTTAGTATCGATGCATTTATATGCATTTAAAAGAATCTTAACCATTTGATTAATCTAATAAAGTTAATAATTCCACCTCAGCATAATCATATTACGTTAAAATTTTCATATTTTGTAGCATATAACTTACCCTTTTCTAACTGTAACAAATTAAATCGTGGGTTTTTATTTATTTATTTAAACGTGAGTTAGTTAACTTGAGAGTTATTAACCTTTTTTAAGAAAGTAAAATAAAATAATGAAGGTTTAACCTAGAGGGGAGGCTACTAAAAAAGAAGGGAGGGGATTCCAACCTAACATATTTTTCATTAGGCTAGATCCCATTGGCATAATATATTTTTTTAAAGAACAGTACATGCAAGAATTGAGTTACATGTTACTATGTTAGTACACGAACATTACCAGAGAAAGATCCTAAATAAACTGCATATAAATGAGAAATTGTCTAAGTCTGGGGAGCTTCCATAATGAGGGGGATTTTGATGGGGAGGTTGAATGAGGGTTCAATCCAACTATTTATTCATTAAAAAAGTTTAAGTTCAAGATTTTATCTTTCTTGTTGGAAGGTGGGATTGAACCCTTCTCACCACTCACACATAACTCCCTCATTATAGCCTTTCTACCGAGTCTGAGGCCCTTTTGGGCTTCAATTAAGCCCAAACAAGCAATAAGCTTGGCCCCGAAGCAACTCAATTGACTAGTTTTCTTTTTGCGGATAAGCTTGGCTCCCAAGCAACTCAATTGACCCAGGTTTAGGATTTTTTTTGCTGAAAAAAAGTTTAGTGTTATCATTATTTTGTTTTTTAGCAAGGAAAAATGTTTGTCTCTAGTCCTGAGGACCAAAAAGTTTGAATCTTAAGGGATGTTTACTTTATATAGTATTTAAACCCTCGTTGATTACAAGTGATTGGTTTTAGTCTCCGACCAACCAGATTCAATTTGGTAGGAGGCTCAACCTTCCCTGGCTTTTGTTTTCTTCTGGTCTGCTTTAAATGTTAGATTTTGTAGATTTCTTTAGCACAAAGAACTGAGTATGAGCCTAATTGTGACAGATAAATTTTTCAATGTTTGTAGATTTATGGTTTAATATTGCTGCCCATTGTTATAATAATACAGGTTAAAAACATCCAAACATGGCGGATGCCGGTGCTAAGAAGTCTAACCCCAATACCAAGAGTGGTGAGCTCTTCAGTCTCTCAATTTTCAATTTTTCTTTAATTTGGTTTTTTTTTTTCTTCTGTTAGCTTACTTTTGAATTTCTTTCTAATTTTTAGGAGGGAAAAAGAAGGAGGTGAAGAAAGAAACTGGCCTAGGTCTTTCCAAGAAGAAGGATGAGAATTTTGGAGAGTGGTATTCTGAGGTATCTGTCTTTATCTTTTCTGTTTTATGCTCATCAATTTCTTTCACTAAGTATAACTTTATAAGTAATATATGGGGTCTTGTTTGTTCCATGTAGGTTGTTGTTCATAGCGAGATGATTGAATACTACAATATCTCTGGTTGTTATATTTTAAGGCCATGGACGATGTCAATATGGGAGACGATGCAAGTAAGCTTTCCTTTTCCTATTTAGTTATGCAATTTCATGTTGTCAATGTGTCTTATTTGCTGTTAGAAACAACCATCTGGTTTCAGTATTATGATTACATGTTCCCTGTATAGTTCTTAAGGCTTCAATTTAAATTTGACATTTTAGCATCGTATCAATTGAAGCCATCTTGCCCTTTCAATATACCCCCTCTTGTCTTGAGTTTGGATAATCTCATCTAGCACTTATATGATTGAGGATGCCAACCTTGTGATATATCCATCCTCAATATCAAAGCTATGAACTCTACCTAACAGTTTTTAATGTATAGTTTCATAGTTTATGCTTGCAGATTTCTCTATTCTTTTAGCAAGTTGATATGAATTCCAGCAAAATTGCTCACTTAGCAAATTTGTAGGCATTCTTCGATGCAGAAATAAAGAGAAGGAAGGTAAAAAACACCTATTTCCCTTTGTTTGTCTCCCCAAGTGTTCTGGAAAAAGAGAAGGATCATATAGAGGGTTTTGCTCCAGAGGTGAGAAATAGTACTTTGTTGCTATGATGGTTTAAGTGACTTTATTTACTGTGTTACTCGTGTTATACACCACTCACCCCTATGTTAGATGAGTATATGTTATTTGTTTTATGCAACCTCTTTTTCATTCTTTTATTTCATAACTAGGTTGCTTGGGTCACAAAGTGTGGAAAATCTGAATTGGAAGTGCCAATAGCAATACGTCCAACAAGTGAGACTATAATGTACCCTTATTTCTCTAAGTGGATCAGAGGACACCGTGACTTACCATTGAAGCTAAATCAATGGTGTAATGTTGTTCGATGGGAATTCAGCAATCCTACTCCATTTATCAGGTAGTTCCATTGTCTTCCTGCTTTTGGTGTTGTATATACTAGTTTTGTAGCATTCACAGTGTACAAGATGAGTTAACCTTTTTTATGCCTTCTGATTTGTCTCATAGATTTCAAGTTGTTGTTTAGTTCTTACTTAGTGTTTTGTTGCATCTTTAGTCAAAGTTGCTCATTGTCCTCTATGTCACAGGACCATTTTCTTGAACTCTCTTTTTGACAAGTATGTTAAATTTGGTTTTGCCTCAAATTTGTATGTTTTCATATGATTTCAGGAGTCGGGAGTTTCTTTGGCAAGAAGGGCATACAGCTTTTGCAACACAGTCAGAGGCAGATGAAGAGGTAAGGAGTCACTCAGATTTCTGTTTCCCCTTCAATCTCCAATCCCACTTTCTTTAGGATAAAGAGTCAGTAGCATTTCTACTGTGCTGAAGTCTGATTCTGACCTTTCTTTGAAGTTGTCCTGATTGTAGGTTCTTGAGATATTGGAATTATACAGAAGGATATATGAGGAATATTTGGCAATTCCAGTTGTGAAGGGAAAGAAGAGTGAGCTTGAGAAATTTGCTGGTGGCCTTTACACTACAAGTGTGGAGGTAATTGATATTTTCTTTATACATAATTATTTGAGCATACTTCTTATGCCTCTTCTTTGGTGAGCTTGAATATATTAATTCATGCTTGCAGGCTTTTATTCCAAATACTGGCCGCGGTGTACAGGGTGCTACCTCGCACTGTTTGGGTCAAAATTTTGCTAAAATGTTTGGGATAGAGTTCGAAAATGAAAAGGGTGGAAAGGCCATGGTTTGGCAAAACTCTTGGGCATATAGCACTCGAACGGTAACTTTTAATTCTTTCTTTCACCGATAACCTTTCTATTTTTCGTTAGTGTTATTATCAATTGTGATTAATATTATTATGTTCAGATTGGAGTGATGGTGATGGTGCACGGAGATGACAGAGGCTTGGTATTGCCACCTAAAGTGGCAGCTATCCAGGTTATTGTGGTTCCAGTGCCGTACAAGGATACTAATACTAAGGAAATGTTTGAAGCTTGCTTGACAACTGTGGATACCTTGACCGAAGCAGGGTTTCGTGTTGAGGCAGATTTAAGAGACAACTATGGTCCAGGTTGGAAGTATTCACATTGGGAAATGAAAGGTGTTCCTCTAAGGATTGAAATTGGACCAAGGGATTTGGAGAAAAACCAAGTGAGGCTGCTCTCACAATTTATTTCTCATTTTAAATTTAGTTGCTCAAATTTTCTTTTGTTCTTTGTGTGCTTTTGAGTAAGCCTGTAATTAGACCCAGATATCTATTTAGCACCGGAAAATCTGTTTAAGTTGATCATGAAATGTGAGCCGGTAATGTCAGGTCGGATAGATGTGGCATTATCTGGTTTTTTTACCGATTCTGAGTCTCCTACATTTAAGTTTGACATATCATCTAGAATAGGGTTGGATGCATCTTTATCCTTGTAATATTTAGGCCAGGACTTGTCTGCTGTTCCCTGTCTTGTATGGCTTAAAACTGGAGCCAAGGTTTGATACCTCGGGCTTCAGCCTGGAAGATTGAGGTGCCAAAGACATGAATAGACTGATAAATTTAAAAGATATGCCATTATTAAGATGCCGGTGTGAAAATTGTGGTTCGTAACCTTGCATTTTCTATTCATTGTTGATTCACTGACAGGATCGAATAATGTTCATTTGGTTTTTAGGTACGCCTGGTCCGCCGTGACAATTCAGACAAAGTGGACATTCCTGTGAGCAATTTGGTTGAGCGAGTAAAGGATTTCTTGGATAGAATTCAGGAAAATCTATTTGATGTTGCAAAACAAAAGCGAGATGCTTCTATCAGGGTTGCAAAGACATGGGATGAATTTATCGAAGCTCTAAACCAAAAGAAAATGATCTTGGCTCCTTGGTGTGATGAAATGGTATGGTAATCATTGTCATCTCTATTATGATCTAGCACTTAATGCAGTTTCCCTTTTAATCCTGCTGTCTTCTCTTTCTTTCCCCCACCTTCTTTTTTTTGTCCTTTTCATTCAAAATTTTCAGGAAGTAGAGGAGGATGTGAAAAAACGAACAAGGGGTGAAACTGGAGCAGCTAAGTCACTCTGCACCCCCTTCGAGCAGCCTGAACTTCCTGAAGGTACATTTCGAGTTTCATGTCCAAACCTTCATAACATGTTTACAATTTTGGCGGGGTCGGCCGTCGTCTCATTAATGCTGTGCATCGCCCCAAAGTATTGCCTTAGTGTTTGGAAATTAATAATTCAACTTGTGTGCAGGGACACTTTGCTTTGCCTCCGGAAAGGCAGCAAAGAAGTGGACTTACTGGGGCAGGAGTTACTAGATAACATTTCCAAATCATGCTCCCCTTGTTGGGCTGATGTTTTCACATTTCCTATTTGGCTCAAGAGAAATTTTGAATTACTCAAAAATTGTTTGCCAGGGCGTTATACTTATGATATAATATTGATTTGTAGACATGATTGTATATTAATATCTTTAATTAATTAGGATTGTTTTCTTCTCATAATTAGGAGATCTTTGTACTCATTTTACTGTTTCTTCCTGTTATTGGTGGATTACTTGTCCACCCTTTTGTATGGTTTATTTATGAAATAAAATTTCCCCTTTTCAACTCTGAGCCATAACTTTTCATATAATTCCGCTTGTTCTTGCTGTATATACCAGATTGTGGGGTTTTACTGAGCCTTAGCTCCACTAACCCAACTAGTTTGGCTTCTATATTGTGCTCTTAACATTTCAAACTGGCAAACTTCCATGCCAGTAGGTTACAGCCTTCATTCAATGCCTTGGGTTGATTTTCAGTCTTCCTGGCTGTTACAACGCTTCATGTAAGAGTCGAGGGTTTTCTTCTTTGCAGGGGTGCTTCGCGGAGGCTGGCTGGCTGAAACTTGCAACGTATTCTCATGGTCATTGAGCATCTGATTGTCCAAACACCAGAGTTCAGTTTACTATTCAAGAAAAAAAAAAGTTGCATGGACTTGAACTCAGGATCTATGACTTTACACCAGGATTTAGTTTACCATTGTTCTCAAGAACATAACAAGGATGTGGGTCAAGTATCACTCTATCCTCTAAGAAATCCCCCTCCCTAAATTCACAGAGCTATAATTACTTGTTACAATAATCATCACTGACCTTGAAGAGAACACCCAGAATTGCAGGATTGGGTAGGACATGTTGCCTCCTGCAAGAGCTAAGGTACCTAGAACCAAAAAAAATCAAACATTTACTAAGCAAAACATTGACATTAACAGGAAAAATTAGAACCTAAACAAGTCGAGCAAATGGCAATGGTAAAACCTCCAGGCTTTGTTCAGATTTTGATAGACAAGGCCCATCTGCCTTTTTGATATCCAAAGGCCTTGGCTATTAATTTTGAACCCATTACTGTAGGGCTCAAACTTCAAGCTCGACCCAATTAACCCATTTTGAATGATTCATTTTTCTCCAAATTTAATTTGAGTTTAGATCCTCTACTTGTGTTTTATGTTTTGATAGTTGTTTTTGCAAAGTATCTCATTCAAATCTTATTCGTTCTTGCCACGTTTCGTGGCTCTGGATTGGACTCTTTCAATTACATTGACTAATGTCATAGCTGCTATTTGGTGAGTTTATGAATGCTAGTACTAGACTTATTAAATTGAACAACAACCTAATATATTATGTCTTACAAGTTTCATATATAAGATGGAGAGTTTGTCATGTTCAAGTAACCCATTACTCAACAGGGCGGTGTGGATAGTACCATTACAATACGTCGCAAGTATGGGTCAAGGATGTGTATAGCAACCTTTAATACGGATCGGACATGGGCAAGTGGTTACCCCGCTAGTGAACCCAATCACCCATTCCTAGACAAGCGGAATATGCTACAATGAGGGGGATTTAATTGAGGAAGTTGAATGAGGGGGTACAATCCAACCATCCAATCATTAAAAAAATTTAAGTACAATATTTTCTCTCTCTTATTGGATAGTGTGATTGAACCCCTCCTCCAACCCCCTCACACTAAAAAAAAAACTTACATGTGACACAATGATACGGAGAAAAGTTATCCTACGTGTCATTGTGTTATTAGCCGGAAATAGCAAAAAGTGATATACCCTTTAAATGAGAGTTTCTCTACCCCACACACACAAGCCCCTCATTATAGCATTTCCGTGGACGAGCATGACAAGTTCTTGGGGTGATTTTATTGGGCTTATCACGGCTGCGCGCATAGCCCAAATTGTGTATTGCTATTATCTAACTGCCAACTTTGAGGCCCAATAGCCTTGACCTTGAAGCCCAGTTAGGACCACTTAATTACAATTTCTGAATATCGCCTGCAATTCTCTTCTTTTTACAGTTCGCATTCGCAGAAACCAAGCAAACCATGGCTGACAAAGTGTCGGCCAACTAACAGTAATCACCTTCTGACCAAAAAGAAAAAACTCAGTGATCACCAATCTAGTAGTTGTTAAAACGAGGATGTCATGGCTGAGGTTTTAATGAAATAAACAACAGTAAAGATATCAATAATTTGTATGAGAAGACCCCCCACAAATAATTTCTTCATTTGATTTGAGGACCCTCTCCGAGTAAAGATCATCATGAATGATATAAAGTTCATTGTTCAGGCAGAAACAGCTTTGCTTTTTCTGTAATAATTTTTTTGAATGCTTGCACTTTTGCAGCAGCAAAGTTTATAAAAATGCTTAGTCTTGGCAAGCTCCGTGTTGATTAAGCTACGTTTATTAAAGAAGGAAGATTTAAACTTTAAGTTGAGTTTGTTTGTTTGGTTAATGATGTTTTCAGTCATTTACACACATTTGAAGCTATTAGATTAATGCTTACATATATATATCTTGCCACACGTTTGATCCTTGTTGTTTAGTAATGCTACAATACCATAAATGGGTCACACATAAATTATTGATGTAGTATAGAAAATGAATTTAAAAATGGTCCGACAGTACGAAGAAGTCTTGAGTGTGACCACACGTGCTATAATATCAATAGACCATACGTTTATATTTTATGATATAATATTGATAAGGGGTTCTTAGATCTAGGTCCAAAACGATTAGCTGTCATTGGGTCTAGT
This sequence comes from Prunus avium, assembly GCF_965620075.1. Classification (NCBI taxonomy): domain Eukaryota; kingdom Viridiplantae; phylum Streptophyta; class Magnoliopsida; order Rosales; family Rosaceae; genus Prunus; species Prunus avium. The sequence continues at coordinate 31,634,674 of NC_142291.1, forward strand.
CCTCGTGTTTTTGGTTTTAGATGTAGGTCCTTTGACATTTATTACTTTTTTGTTGTGTCGAAATTTTGATCATATTAATAAATGCAATTGAAAGTTTTTCCAAGTTTGAATCATATTCGAAATTTTTTTAAATAAAAAATAAAAAAGACTGACTTTGAGTAGTGGATATATGTTGGATAATGTATAGATGGCATGCAATATCCCATACGCAAAAGAAAGTGTCAAAGAAAACGGCCTAAACCCTCGTACACATTGCTCCTAATTTGCCTAGATATCTTTGGAATTAGAAAAAGAATGATCAAAAGCATATTATTCCAATCTAATTCTTGGCGACTTTTGGACATAATTATATAAATGGTCTGGTTCACACTCTTCTTTAGTTCTTGTCATCCCAGATTTGACAGACCCAACTCAAACAAAAGATGCCCCATCTTGCATATCTTCCCACTCATTTTGAAGTGCATGTTGGCTGCTCGATCGCCTTCTAAGAAAAAAAAGAGGCATAAAGTTGTAGGCGAGCTCACTATCGACAACGACGACCATGCAAGCTTTTGCCTCAAGCTAACCTGCCTAAGTCTTCTTCTTCTTTTTTGCTTGAATTAGGAGTGCACGTGCGTTGGAACGTAAAGAGGAAGGCTGTTGGTGGACATAAGAGAAAAAGAATTGTGGTTTGTTTGGGACCCAAAGACTCGAGAAGGCCAGCATGCCTTTTTATCTTCTTACTTTCATATTCCGATTGTATTAGCTTCTTCACACTCACTAACGTGTCTGTGTTATAAGTGTGTGAAATGTGGAATGTGGTTTGTTTGGGACACAAAGATTATATTTTCATAATTTTGATTGAACTAGCTTCTCCACACTCGCTCCCACGCTTGCAATAGACCATTTTCTTAATCATGTGTCATGCTACGATTTGGTTTTAGAGATTAATTAACTGTCATGCTAGGCTTTTTTTTTTCTTTTTTTGGTTGATAAATTCTGTAATTGCATTTATAATTCAGCCAAAAAAGTCACTATCCACAAAGGGTCAATACAAACTAACCAAAAATGACCATTATAATAACGGAGCGATCTAACATCAAAATTAAGAAAATCTAGCACTCATCTGCTAACTATCATGCTAGGCTACATAGATTAATAACTAACACATGCATTAGAACATGATTGTTTCCTGCTCTGATCCAACTTTATAAATTGTAAATCTCGCGAATTATAACAATAAAAATAAAAATTATTCTCATGAATGAACATTATGAACTAGCCAGTGAAAACTTTACAAATCTTCATAATTACCTCTTCTACAAAAACACGAGCATAATTTATTATGTTCCAGAATATTGTAAAAAATCATATCCATATGTGTAATCGAGTGTTGTGGCTTTTAGAAAATAAACTAAAAAAATTACTAAAATCGATAATAAAGTAGAGAATGATGGGAAGAATAGCCTTTTCATTACATTATCATATTCATGTACAATGAAGATATGGTAGCCTTTGTCTATAAGCAACAACAATTTTGTCCACTGCATGCAGCTAGCTGCAGCTGCCTTTTACAGAATAACAAACATGACCCACATTTTACCATAAATAAATAAATAAGGCCCAATATTCCCATGATCCTGTTTTCATTCTACTGGCCCACTTTTAAATTGGACTGGTTTTTTTTTTTTTTTTTAATTTTTAAAATTTTTTAAAACTGATCTTGTGACAAAGGGTTTTTGGCCAAGAGAAAAAAAAATTTAGATATTTTTTATGGACGATAGGCAATTAGAGTCCAAAAGTATATTTGAGGTATAAATCAATGTCACCTCATACCAAACACAATCCTGATAATGCAGATTTGGAAAGGTACCTTATATATCAATGGTGGTGTTGAACCAAAACATATACCAAACAAGCTAGTTTGTGTTGTCATTCTCGTGGAGATTTTCATGTCAAAGATTAGAATTAGTTCTTACCATTTTAATATCTCCTAGCTTTCATCATCTCCATCCGTATCTGGCAAAATTATTGTAATAAGTAATGAATACACGAGCGTGATGCAAGAGTTTGAGTAGAAAAGTGGACGACTCCATTATTATATATTGTTATTAGGGTACAACGCAGTTGATTAAAAAGTGTTTTAAACTTGCTTCGAATTAGTGTTAAGTTTCTGAACTCTATTAAGCAGTCCAATTTGCTTCAATGATAAAGCAAAATTTATCCCACATCCATAATAAAAATTATAACCCTTCCTCATCTTCCCCTTTTTTTTTTTGGAATTAAAAAAAAAAAGGGGTGCTCCTTGATCATGTGAAGTTGTCAACAAATAATTCCCTTAAATTCACTGAACCAGTTGGAAGCGCAGTCTGATCTACCTACCCTAACCAAATTAAGCATATGTTGACTGGGAGTCTAAGATTCTCCAGTCTCAGTATGACTAAAGCATGTTTTGAATTTGATCTTTTTCCTCTTCTGTTAGGTTTTTTCTTCTTTTTTCTTTTTTTCTGATTCTGTCATCATTGAACTTTGAAGCAGCAACTCTTTTTTTTATTTTTTTTTATTTTTTAATTTTATAGGAGACCAATCGCATCAACTCGTTCCTCTTTAAGGTACACCAAAAGCAGTCTGGTAAAAAAAAAGACAAAAAATAATAGTTAATTATTTCGTAAGAACTAAGAACATATTATAAAGGCCAGATTTAATACTTTAAATTTATCAAGGGCCAAATTTAAAAAATAAATAACAATCACCAATAATTGCACTCGTGGAAGATGTAGAATGTCGGATGACCCACCCCAACCCAACAGAAGAGCATGGATTGCAAAGTTTGGTATTGAGATTGACCAACCAAACAGATTATGGACATGGCTACACTTGCATGATCACCAACCTGATTGAGAAACCATTTTAATGACATTAATCAGAAAGGATAAGGAAATTTCAACCAATTCTTTTCCTGCAAAAAAATGTCTCCGAAATAAATCAACGAATTACAACAATAATTTAATTCCAAAAACTCAAACTTTCAGAAAAATAAGATACAAGATGAGATACGGAAATACAGTACAATATTATATATAGGCTTAATTATATTGGTGCCCCTAAACATATTGTCAAATCTCACATTGCCCTCCGAAAGTTAAAGTGATCCACCTTACCCCCTTAACCGTTGTTTTGCGTCTCACTTTACCCTCCATTGTTAGGATTTTTTATATTTTCTGTCTCTTCCTCCCTCTTCATCCTTCTCTTTACCCATTCTTCCTTGCCCATTCCCAGCAGATATCCCACAGCCCTAGACCCACCCACCTCGATACATTTCAGAATTATATCACTCAACATGTCGAACAATTTTAGGACCCAACTAAGATCAAAGCCATTTAGAGGAGATAAATTGTTCACTAAGAATTTCTAAAACTTTATTTTTATTAACTTCAACAAGGTAAAAGGGAACAACGAGATCTTTCCATACACCCATATTGGATTGGAAGTGGTAGAGATAGGAATGTGATGGGGTCTGGTTGTTGGTTGATTAAACCCAAATTTTCAGTTTTGATGTATGTCATTCATTGGCACTGTGGGACTGGATATGATTGTTGGAATCAGTGGTTGTGGTTGAAGTTGGTTTTTGGTTGCAGGTTGTTGGTGATATCAGCTGAGGCTGCACGAGGAAAGATGGGGAGAGAAGGATGGAGATGGAGGAAGAGACATAATTTCCGGGCGGTGATGTGAGATTTGACCATATTTTCAGGACACACTATTGTAATTAAGCCTTATACATAATTACATATATTGGAGAACATCAAAACTTAGTTGCTAAGTAATTGATTAACGATAAGTTGTTAAGACATGGATTAAATTAAAATGCATTTCAAAGTTAAATTTTTTTTTAAGGGAAGTAAAGTATTATTGTTTTGGTTCTTGATGATGATACCGTAGAGGAAAATATTTATGATGCCCTCTTATTAGCTGTATCCATATATATGCACTACACAAAGAAAATGATAAAGTTCAAAACGCGTTATTTTCTTGGGTCCATAAACGCAGGAAACTTTAAGCCTTTTTTCACATGACTAATTGGCATCCACTAGAGAGAGACAGAGAGACTAGTCCTTTTCCTATTCAAAGATAATTATCCATTAATTAGTTGCTTTTGTGATACATAAAATTTAATTATTTAGAGATTTGAAATTTTAGATGAGCCTCCCATAACACTAAACTTTAAATTTAAAAGGGGGCAAAAAGCATATGCATTTCTAATAAGGGGTCGTCTCCTTTATGTCACCTCATCCATTGACACAAGTTGAGCATTCATCTCTCTCTCACTTGGTCAAAGCATGGATGCTTTTTGTCAACCGCAGTCAAAGCTCGCCTCTTCTCTTTCATATACTATTATATTAATTATAATTTATGCTTAAATTCTATGTCTAGCAGCTCATCCACGTCTACCAAACCCTCAATTTCATATAATGGTCAACAAAAACAATGCATTTTGGTGACATGAAAAATCTTGTTGATCTATTTATTTATTATCATGGATTAAAAAGTTGGAAATTACTCTATACATATGTAATTTAATACCGCTCGTTTTTTCTTGTGTAACTTGGGATGGAACTTGACAAAAAAGAATGATTACAAACCGGCCTCTCTACTTCTTCATGAGCCAAGCATGACTTAGCTAGGTTTTATTTTCTTAAACGTGGGGTCCAGAAGGTGTCCATGGGCATTTACCTGTCTGCATGAAATTGAAACCTAGATGAGGAGCGATCTTCGGTGCAGCCAAAAACCCAAAAGGTGGTGGAAAGCGATCGCATGGCCACATTTTCCTTTGTATAATTACTTATCACTTTGGCTAAGTCTTAGGAAAATTTAAAGTTGAAAAGCAGGAAGAAAAGTAAACGGTTCACAATTCCACATGTTACAAAAGTAAGTTCAATGCTTGGCATCTAGTGAGATAGCAATTTCCTAACTCAGAAAAGTCATCAAAAGAAAATTCCATCTTGTTATTTGTTTAAGGTTAATGTTTTGAAATTGCTTGGGAAGATTCGAAGAAAACTGCACCCAAGATTTTTTATTTTTTATTTTTAAATTGTATAATATTTGTGTTTTTACATTGAAGCCAAAAATATGAACGAATTCGAAATCTGGAGAAAAATATTTACAAAAATTAAACGAAGTCATCAAATGACTTCGGTTTTTTGTTTTTGTTTTTAATTATAGAAATTCTATAATTGAATTTATAATTTAGCCAAAAAGCCACTAGCCACAAAGAGACAATACAAACTAATCACAAAAAGGTTGTTACAATAACGAAGCTGTCTAACATCAAAATTAAGACAATCTAGTGCGTCTCTACTAACGATACGCAGGATCGAAGAAACTCTGACATAGGCATCCCAACTAAGATTGCAAACTTAGAATAATAAAAAAGTTAAAGCTTGAAAAATCCAAATCATAACAATACAAATGACTTCGTTTAATAAATGATAAACTATTTTGACAGTTGAATCTAGAAATAAATTATTCTAACTCGTTAACCAACCATAATGCCCTATGTTGAATCATATATATGCAACTATTTATTCGACATTTTATATCTGCCTTTGTTTTCGAATAAACAAATTAACAAAATGTTTTTATTTTATTTTATCAAATGGTAACCTTATTTTCATAGTACCTGACATGTTAAATTCCCCTTCCAATATATTCGCATTCGCCATAACAATTTCCACTCGGGAATATTCCAATAGGTATTAGACGTACAAATTCAGTAAATACATGTACTAAAAACAACTTATTTCATTGTACCAAAAAATAATTTTATTTTATTTTCATGAAAATGGGTGTCCTTGGCGTAATTATGCTACTAGCCCTTCCAACAACCATGAGTACTGCTTAATTTAAGAAATAAGTTTTTTTTTTTTTTTTTCTTTTCTCTACAAACTTATTTTTGCTGTAATTTAGTGTTTCACAGGGAAGTACGTAAAACTTACCAAGTGAAGAATATACAGAAAAATATTTGTAAGTTTCTTATAAAAATCTTTATGTGCTTTTTAAAAGCTTAGTAACATAAACGTTTATTTTTTATTTTTAAGGAAACCTTGACGGTACAAGGGAACATTTTATTTAACTAAGTAAATTAATACAATCGAGAGGGCGTAAAACCTAACCCCATAGTCAGCACACACTTGACCCAAAAAAAAAATTAATAATAGTCAGCACACATGCAAAGGGGATTCAAACCCCTGCCATTTCACTCATTCAACGCCTTAATCACCATGTTACTTCTGTTTTTGTGATAATATGCTAACATATGTATATTTATATTGTTTTGTTTTGAAATGTTCTTGCAAGAATCAGATTTTCAGATGAGAATGTGAGTTTTTGACCTTTCCTTTTGGGATGGAATCGAGCGGCTCATGAAAAGAATCTGAGACCCAATCTTCAAATGATTTTGCTTATGGACAACGTCAACCAATCTTGGATCCATATGAGTGACATGTTAACAATTACATGCAAACTATTTTGAGGATTTAACATTTGATGACTATTCTTCACAATACACTTACTCTATACATAGAGATGATGAAGATAGTGAAAATTTTGAAAATTTTGATGACTATTCTTCATACCCGACCCAATAAATCTTCCAAAAGGGCATCTTGTACAAACACAGAAGGCAGCTCTGATCAAGACAATGCAAAGCACAATATGCTAATTAACATAAACGTTATTGTTGATGCTCTTTTTGAGAGGGTCAATTTAGGTGGAAAAGTGTCGAATCTTCAGTAGAGGAGAAGGCACGGACTTTCGGTATTTGAAGAATCTGTAGAAGACAATGAGCGAGAAGCAATTGTCAAGCTTCAAACACCGGTGTGATGCCTACTAAAGGCTTTCCGATGCTTAAGTTAGCTATATGTTGTAATTTTGGCAGCGTAACAGTAAATGTGAGAAAATAGTTACCATTTTTACTTGGGCACTGTTCCCTACTTATAGTGGAGTGAAAATGGGAGTTTTGCACAAAATTTCGATGTGGGACTTTGTGCAAGCCGTTGTGGAGGTGACACGTGTCCCTGAAAATTAGGTTCAGCAATCGGGAGCTTCGGCAGGTGGCTGCCGCTTCAGAAGAGTGTCTTCCTTCGGCATGTTAGAAGGTGTTGACGACACTCACTTTCTAAGGTTCTGTCTGTGTGTACCTTTGGGGTATTTCAACAGGGGAGAAGGCGTGTCAGCCTTGGTGCCCGTTGTTTTGGTACTGGATATGCTTTGTTGATTATAGTGTAAACAGTTATTGAACAAAATTATCTCATATATATGGTTTATTAACAGCCACTCTACTGTTGGTTTCTAAATTATTTTTTTCGCTTTTTGTTTGACAATTATGTTTGTTCCTATTAGTTTCTATATTTCCGTGGGTAGCTTTCAATGTGTGAATTATTCCGGGGACAAAACCTCTTGTTTACATAGTTGAGGGGAAATGTGATTAAATGAGAGATTAACCATTCTAGGCAAGTTTCCTTTAAATTTCGTAGCATGATTTCAATGTTTTGACTATCATTGTTAGATATTGTTGACTAACTGATGTTGCTTTTTTGACTATCATGCCCCCATGCATCTCGACTATCTTATCCTCTCTTTTTTCGGTCAATATGTCCACTATCTTATCCTTATACCTTAAAATTTGGGATAATACATATGTACCTCCAAAACTCTAAACCTACGTGTCATTAGCAAATTTAGGTGTTTTTTTTAGTTAATTTGGATAGAGGATTCGAATTCGAGACATCTTTCAATATCAGCACTGATTCGAGAATTTATTGTACTCGAACAATACTAATACCCACTCTAAAATAAATTACTTAACATGAAACTTGCAAATAAGCTAAATTTTGATGTTTAGATAACAGTTCATTACTCATAAATCTATTTACTAGGTACAATATATATTTTATAAGGTTTTCTTCTTCTAAACAAAACCATTATAGAAACTTTATTGATTGAAAACTATATAAGGTTTTTTTCTTCTTCTTCTTTCTAATTGAAATGGTGTAATTGTATTCTTTTTTTTATTTATCTTAAACTATATTAGGATAGGGAGAACTTAACATAGAGACTATGATGAAAGTATTCATCGATATACTTATATTTTCATAGAAATATCTGTTTTTTAATCCAACATATAAGGGATGACAAATATTACTGATATTATAATGTATTTTGAGTAATGCTACACTTACCATATTTTTATCCCACATTTCTATACCAAACGATGTGGCATGTTCATATCATATGCCAAATCAATTAAATCAATGAAGTGTATTTTAATAAAGAAAGTTTAATTAACAGTTTTTTTTTAAAGTGTTAATAAATCATAAAAGAAAAAAAAATGTTAAATAATTTTAATTGATGTGGTTGTCGACCTCATTTGCCACATAAGATGGTATGAAAATGTTGTATACAAATGTGATAAGAGTAGCATTATTCATGTAATATAATTTTATACTAAAATATGCTTCTTGAAATTAATTTTTTTGCACATTAGAGTTTCCGAACGTGTTACAATTACATAAATTCGTCATGAATATGCTACATTATGTAATTTAGTATTTCCTAAATTTTGATACATAGTTTATATAGTTTTAGATTTTTTCAAAGTTTTAGTCAATATTAATATTTTCATACATTTGAGTACCGATATTTCCACATAAATCGGTATTTTCATTACTCTTAATCACTAAAAATACAATATGACATACACATTTTTTTTCTTCTTATTATTGCTTTCAATTAGACATCCAAAAAATTATGGCATTTTAAAAATGTAAGAAAATGTCGAAATTAAGACTGAAAATGAAATGGAAAAATGGAATATTCACTTTTGCTTTTTTTAATTTCCCCAATTAAAATAGTTAAAACACTGTGGATCTCCTCTCTCTCTCTCTCTCTTAAGCCTCAAAGGTCACGCACTAAGGGAGGCCCCCTCTCTCTCTCTCTCTCTCTCTCTCTCTCCCTCCGCACACAGTCCCACCAAAGGTCACACTCTTGAAAGCGTTTTTGCTCCCAAAATCTTCAGTTTTCCACTATTCCTTTTCCACCTCTCTCTGTCTCTCTCTCCTTATGAAATGAAGAACAAGTCTCACTCTTCACACTCTTCTCCTTCTTTAACCACCACCAACAAGAACAACGCTCTCTGCTCTCTCTAGCCCTCTGCAACCTCTTCTCTCTGCTCACTCCTCACAACCCGTCACAGCTTGATTTCACAAACCACACTCCACACGACTTTCTCGGGTCGAGAAAAAACCGGGTCAGGAAGAATACTCTGAAACCGAACCAAGAAATGGAGAAGAAACAAGGCTTCTTCTCTGCTCTCAAAGACGAGGTGGTTCGGGGTCTCAGCCCGTCTCGGTCTCGGGCCAGCAGCCCGGCCCGGTCCGGGTCGCCCATGTCGGGTCTGCTCCGCAGGAAGAAGCAGAACCATCATCACAGCCACGGGCACGGTGGCCAGCTGGTGGCGCAGCCGGAACCGTTGATTGGAAGATCCGGGAGCCTGAGGCCGGTGATGGAGGGTCCGGATCCGGACGGAGGGGAACTCGGGGAATCGAAGCGGGTCGGGTCGGGTTTGGGTCAGTGGATGCGTGGGCAGCTCTCGCGGACCTCCTCGGTGAGCTCCGTGGCGCACAGCAACAGCAGGAGGTCTGATCTGAGACTGTTGCTTGGAGTCATGGGGGCTCCTCTCGGACCCCTCCACGTCAGCTCGTCCGACCCTCTGCCTCATCTGAGCATTAAAGACACTCCCATCGTCAGTCTCTCTCTCTCTCGCTCGCTGTGCTACCTTATTTGGGGCTTATGGCAATTTTTTTTTCTAACGTTTTCTTTATTTCTGGGATGGTAACTCTAACTGGGGAATAACAACAAAAAAAACTTGTGGGTTGGGTTTTTGTTTTCTGAAAAACAATTGCTTTCATGCATTATGGCTTTGTTTTGGTTTATTGTTATGCTGCTGTGGTGGTGGTATTTCAAACTTTTGAACCGGAACAAGATTACAAGAATTGGTTTTGGACTTTGGAGTTATTTACAAAAATGGCTGGATTCTTTCACCTTTTTCTTCTAGAACAAATTGGGTTCGTGGAGATGGGGTATGAATTGCTTCTTACGGTATAAAGTTGATTAGATTTGCACTAATAATTTATTTCTCCATGTTTTGCTTAAATTTGAAGATCATTCGATGATTTAATCCGGGGTCATTGGTTTTTTCAATGTTTTATTTTAAAATTGTTTTCTACAACTTCTCCACTTGGGATTTAGACTTTTCTGATTATTGTCATTTTGGTGGTTTGGTCTCTCCCTTGTTTGGCATGCGAGAAAGTAACCGAGAAATCTGAGCAAAGGCTGATATCTAAGGGAATCTTAATCAGACGTTACATGTTGTGGAAAGTTCAGCACAGCAGGCCAATGAGCTTAACTGGCTGGTTGAATTTAATTTCTAAGCTTCCAGATACTGACAAAACCATGATATTTAAAGCTTACTTGTTTTCTTGCATTTTCTCGCCAAAATAACAGATCATGACAGCTAGTAATTTATTGTAGAAGATTTTTCTTTAGATTGCATTGAACTTTGGATTGGGAATCATTTGTTAAAAATTACTCCAAATTGGATGTAACAACTGTAGAGTTGGTGTTAATGGATGTTAATCTTTGCAGGAAACTTCCTCTGCCCAGTACATATTGCAGCAGTACACAGCGGCGTCTGGTGGGCAGAAGCTGCAGAACTCAATAAAAAATGCTTATGCAATGGGAAAAGTTCGGATGGTAGCTTCTGAGTTTGAAACTGCCACAAAGGTGACGAAGACCAGAAATGCCTCTAAATGTGCAGAGTCAGGTGGGTTTGTGCTCTGGCAGATGAATCCGGACATGTGGTATGTGGAGCTTGCGGTAGGGGGCAGCAAGGTTCATGCTGGCTGCAATGGAAAGCTTGTCTGGAGGCACACACCGTGGCTTGGTGCTCATACTGCAAAAGGACCAGTGAGACCATTGCGACGTGCACTTCAGGTGAAGTTTTGTGTGCTAATTTGTGCTTCTTTCTGTTGGCCATATGGTTAGTCATCCAGCTTATTCACAAATTTCTTTGGCTTTTCTTTTTCAGGGTCTAGATCCAAGATCTACAGCTAGTATGTTTACGGATGCAAGATGTATAGGAGAGAGAAAGATCAATGGTGAGGATTGCTTCATCCTCAAGCTTTGTGCTGATCCTCAGACTCTGAAAGCCAGGAGTGAAGGCCCTGCAGAGATCATAAGACATGTGTTGTTTGGCTACTTCAGCCAGAAGACAGGGCTTCTTGTTCATATGGAGGATTCCCATTTGACCCGCATCCAATCCAATGGTGGTGATGCAATTTACTGGGAAACCACAATCAATTCATTCCTTGATGATTACAGGCCTGTTGAAGGAATCATGATTGCACACTCTGGGCGTTCTGTGGTGACCCTTTTCAGGTTTGGTGAAATGGCAATGAGCCATACCAAAACAAGAATGGAAGAAGCTTGGACAATTGAGGAGGTCGCATTTAATGTCCCAGGCTTGTCAGTGGACTGCTTCATCCCCCCGGCTGACTTAAGATCGGGGACAATTAGTGAAGCATGCGAGCTTCCTCATGATGAAAGAGGAAAGGGTGGTGGGATTGCAATAGCAGCGCATCGGGCCAAAGTTGCTGCACTTGAGAAAGAGCATAATGCTAGTGTTGATAGCCTGACCTGGAAGATGGAAATCTAACATGGGGCCTGCACTGAATTAGGGCAATTGTTTATACTGGTAGCAAGTTAAAATCAGCTAACACCTTAGAAGTTTACAAAGTAGGAGTTGCGTCGCGTTTTTGGACGTTGGTTTATGCCTCTTAATCTGTAAATAGAGAGCATAATCATTCACAGGTTTCACCTGGGCCTGAATGAATCTTTATACTCTCAGTGCAGAATCCAACAAAGGTGTTGGAGCTCGATTTTTCCAGCTGGGGATAGAGCAAATGGAGGTTCAGTTTTAGTTTACCTTCGGTGCATGAGGGAAGGTGGCGAAGCTTCAGTACAGCAGAACCATTAACCTTTTGATAATTCCACTAATTATCTTTCACAAATTCAGGAGTGGCGGTATTAAGGAAATCGCCGCCTTTTGGCGTGAGTTTGAGCCTAATGCCTTAGTTTGGTAGTTCTTATTGTTTTTGGGTGTGTGCTAATCTTTGTTGTTGTTTGATTGATGCAAAAGTTGTTTCTGGGTTTGTAAGGCAGACAGATATTAGAAGGCATGGGGTTGTACTTAATTTTTATTCTTAAACTGGTGTAACCAACATATCTTTGAATATGGGGGGGGGGGTCTCTTGTTGTATTCTGGCATTTTGTCAGTCTCCATCAAGTCTTGAATGTTCATGAAAATAGTAATCAGAATCCTTCTCTTTCTTGAATCTCTACATCAATTCTGCAATTTAACTTTCTTCAAAAGTTTTATATATTTTTCTATTCTTCTTCATTGTTTTCTTTGCTTATTATTTTTAGCAATGAGCATTTTTGGCAAGTGCCAATGAGTACTTTTACCAGTATTTATTTCTCTGATTTATTTGTGGCTGGTACAATCTTCCCCATCTCCATGAATATCTTCTATTCCTCATCTTTTCTCTCTTTGGTGCTTGACAGCATCTATGGTTGGTCGGTTGGTCACTTGGTGCTTGGCACTTTCTTTTTCAGGGCCCCAAAGCCCCAGGTGATGAAGAAGGCTTCTCTTGTGGGGTCTCTGCAACTTTATTGAAGAATATTGTTTTTTTAAACCCTTCTTTGACCGTTGGTCCAAACTCCAAACACAACAAATTAAACTAACACTGGCCGGAGTCTCTTTTTTTATACCCAGTTGGGTTTGCATCGTTTGGTACAATGCTTGCTGCTGTTGTGTGTGTAGAATATCATTACAGCCAGGCACGGGGTAAAAAAGTCCTCCTAACCCCATGTGATAACCTAAACCTTCCTTCCTTCTTCTTTTTATTTTCCCTTCTCTTTCCTTACACAGCTGCCTTTCTCTCTCTCTCTCTCTCTCTCTCTCTCTCTCTCCTTAAATTTCTTTTTGCAGACATTGTCTTTAACTTGCTTTGCCTGATGGGCTTGCCCAGTTGCCCCCACTGGAGGGTTCTTCAAAAATCATTTATTAGGGTTTTTCTTTGGGGAAGGTTCCACCTCATCATGATGCTCCTGAATGGTCAGAGTCCCAATTTATGAGATTGAACTATTTTTTGTCTTTTGTTTTTGGTTGTTGTTGAATTTGTTCGGTGGGTTGGGATAGTGGAGGACCTGCACTTGGTAGGTACATCGCAACATACATTATAAATACACATACATGCACCAATGTCAATATGGCGAAAGATTTTCATCAAACGGAGATGACACTATTTCACTATTTTTTACCAATAACGCTATGACCTGTGTAATAACACTTTTATATGACATGACATAACATTATTGATCGAAAATAACAAAATAATGATAGTTACAATTAAGTTTATATATTTAAGCACCAACGTTAATATAGACTATTTACCTATTTGCATAATGTTCGACTATGAGTCTATAATGGGTTAAAGCCTATTAAGTTGAAACATTATAGTTATAAATCCTTATAGAAAGGAGTTTTTTTTTATATAGAGTTCAAAAATATATGAGAAATTACAACCTATTTCAACTTTAAAAAGTGTTTATCTTTAGAATGACACTAAAGATAATTTTAATACCATTTTAGAAGTCTAATGAGAAAGATGATATCATTTTAGAATGACACGTGTGGATCTATAATACCGTTATCAGCTACAGGTGTGTGTTACATACAAGAAGAAAAGACCAACCCATGGGACAAGTACATAGAGCCTTGAATTCACACTTTTTCCTTTTCCTTTGCCGAATGGAATTTACTCTATTTTAGCAGCATATGATTTATCTCATCCATTTGGCCATTATGCAACTTTGGGTTGTGAAGTCAAAGACTGGTCATATCATATCCACATCCACAAGGAAGTTGCATGCCAAATCTTCACCTAACTTTTTGTCGCAAAGAACTTTCTTGTAAACCAGGTAATTTTTTGAAGCTTTTTATATTAGGGTTCCGGGTTCTATTTTATTACGAAGCTAATGGGGTGTTAGTTGGATTGGCACATACTTTTGGTGTGCTTCCAAATAGTCATGGGTTTAAGTTCTCGTGATACCCGTGTGTGAGTTTTCCCCCCTCCTCCTTCCTAACTTTGACGGCAACAAAAAAATCTAATTGTTTATTTTTTTGGGGTTCTTTTTCTCATGTTTGTTTTGATTTCTATAGCTTGGGGATATTGGAGCTGGCCCGTCAATAATCTCCAATAGGTAGCTGGACCAAACATTTAGCCATCCTCTTAATTGTCTCCTTCTATTATTATTTGTACCTGCAGATTTACATTGAAAAATTTGCTCCATTATTGTGGGTGATAATTAAGTTAAGTTCTTATTTAACTAACTGATTAGGACCATCCAACTAATTAAGTTCGTTGTGGCTAACTCTTACTAGTCACTTTCTCTATCTTTGATTAGCTTGAAAGATCTAATGCAACAAACTTCCTCAAAAGATGGTTATCCAAATTAAGATATAACCAAACTAAAGACGTTATGGTTTTTTATTTTTAATTCAACAACTATCGTTCATGACATTCTGAACATCACCAAACTTTTCGCTAATAAAGTGAAGACTAAATACCACCAGACCGAATTTAATTCGGCCCTTTACTAGGTCAGAGTTTATTGCCTGGTTTGGTGTTGAATTATTATATTGATGGAGGTGTTAATACCATGAGTCAAAACCACGTTAAGGCTAGTCCAAGCTCTGGGAACTGGGAAGTAGGGTTCTATGGAGTTTGGTGAAACTTAGGAGTAATTTTGTTCCACAAAATTAAATATATATGCCTCCAAATTTATTTTATAGGGAATGGAATCTAATCAATTTTTTTATACAAGCTTATGTTTCCATCTCTTTTCCTAGGATGTCACTTACTAAATTTGACATTAAAATGTGATTAATTTCAAACTCACATTGCTCACCTATCGTTCTCAGGAAGCACATTCACACACAGACGCAGAATATTATATGGAGGAAATGGAATTTCGATTCCCATTCCAACAACCATGTGCTGAGGAAGGCAGTAGAGCAAGCAATGAAACTAGTGCAAAGCCCAAGTTTCGATTATATAGATGGTTTGAACTTTTGACTTTCAAACCCACCAGGCTTGGAGTCTGAGTTCTCTTCCTAAGTTTTATTTATTTATTTATTTTAATAAGCGATATTCTAAACTACTTTAATGTACATAAAAGAGATCGAACTCAAATGTAAAGAGGCGGACACACTACGTACCTTAGCTAACTGACTTAACTCACATCTACTCTCTTCTAAGTTTAAGATGCCCACGAGGGTCATAGAACTTATAATTTCTAAATTTTCATTTTTTTATTTAAAGAAAGTCGTGCCTATTAAGAAAGATGACAAAAATTGAATTATCATAATGGTAGTATGGATACATAATCCACTTAGAATACAATAATGTGTTCATTTTTTATTTGATTTTACTTTTAAATGACTACTTAAAAATCTAAAAACATGTACGATCTTTACCGACATCCGTATTAATATTATTTATATACCGTCTTTAAAATAAAAATAAAGAAACAAATAGAAGCAGGTAAAATATCCTGACACACAATGCTGGATTGATCCGCTTTCCTTTGAATTTTCCAAGATTTACAAGGAAACATATTTTTCCCAAAGCTTACTTATGGGGAATCATATATTCATTTATTCCAACACTTAGTACTTCTCAACATACATTTTCTCATACCTCAGATTTGGAACCTCAAAAACACGCACCCTGATTACTTCTCAACAACTTTATAAGATGAAGTTATTGTCACATGAAATTATCAGCTTGCAAGTTTTAAAGCTATGCCTCAATTTT
This sequence comes from Prunus avium, assembly GCF_965620075.1. Lineage (NCBI taxonomy): Eukaryota > Viridiplantae > Streptophyta > Magnoliopsida > Rosales > Rosaceae > Prunus > Prunus avium. The sequence goes on from NC_142291.1 coordinate 31,650,648, forward strand.
GGTGGCACTAACAAAAAGTACAGTATGGTCGGTATGCCGATAATTCGGATGAGATTCTCCTTCATACTTTCAAGTTATGATTATAAACTAATCTTCAAGTGATTAATCATCTCATATATGTCCATTAACACTACAATTAAGCAAAAACTCAGTAAATCCAGGGGGAAAAGCCAGAGACTAAATAAAAAAGGATTAGAATCTTGACCTTATTATTTTTTAGAGTGGAATAATAATCTAGGTAAATGGAATGACCTATTAGTATTTACACTTGTGTTTCTTTCACTCTTGATTGACTTTGATTTAATATGGGATGCGACCCTGCAGTGTAGCAGAAATTAGGGAGGTATCTTCAATTTGGTTGACAAGTCGAGAACTTCAATAACATGTGTGAATTAAATTGGAGGTATGTGATGAGATTCAACTGAGAAAAGAAAAAAAAATCAAAGCCAGTGTCGGCAAAGGAAGCTTCCCCTTCTTGTTGGAGAAAATAAATATGTATATATATATATATGTATACATGGACTGGAATTTATTGTGGTGTGTGTGTACCAATGCCATTGCCCTCCATTTATGGGGCAGTCGTGTGCATACCTAAAGATTGCCTGTAGCAATGGGCATTGATTTGGGATGACATTAAAATAACCGAATAAGTTTGGTGAAGGATAGATTCCAAATTTTTATCCCCATTCAAAATTAGAAAAGAAAGAAAGAAGAAAAGATGTGAGCATGCCTTGGAATGAAGTACTTTTTCTTCATAGTGATGTTGTTGCTGGTAATATAGGATCTTAAAGTTTCATTAGAAACTCAAAATAGGATCTTCTACCGATGTTTTCTATGCTTATATGGTTTTTAGTGTCCAAAATGACGTTGTTTTGAGTTTTTGATTTCCGTTTTAGGTTATATTAAATGTATGTATAAACGAATGCATGAGTAATGGATACCCCAATGTGTACCTAACACTACCAGTATTAATACCACCACCAAATTCTTACACCTAACGGTAGCAAATGCCCGATATGCCCTGATAGGTACCCATTTCTCATCCCTACCAAACAACATAGTTTTCGGCATAAACACGATATCATCACAGAAACATCAGCAGAAGATCTAGGATTACACAAAAACTATGTTATAGAAAATGTTTTTGCCACTAGAAAAAGCATTGCTTCACAGAAAGTTTTATCAATAGCGCTTTTGGACCCCAACTCTGAAAAGGAAGCCCCATATTTAGTCATCAATCCATAAAAGCCTTACCCCACCCAACTAAAGAATATGAGCCCAGTTGATGGCCCCTCATCGCTTGCCTTAAATGCAGCTCTGAGAGCGACTCCAGCGGTGCGCCCAAGCCTCTGTCTGGGGGGTTTGGGCCAAAATCTTGTTTCTAGCGGCAAGGGCTTGCCCTAGTAGGAGATGGGGCCCACGAACCCAGGCTAGCCCTCAGGCAAGATCTGCCTTAGAATTGAAAAAACTCTACAAAAAAATGTGAAAAGAATTCGAATAATTATTTAAAAATTCACCAAAAAGTTCTGAACTGTTTTTCTATAAATACCTACCATTCTTCTTCATTTTCAACACAAAATCCTCTTATAATTTCTTCTCCTTCTATTATTTTTCATTTTCTACACAATTTTCAACACATTCAATACATCAAACAAAATATAATTAAAAGAAATCTTATCCGAAATATTCTCAAAGTTAATTCTTTAGGATTTAAAAACAAAATATTATCCGAATTAATTATTGAGGTAAAAAAATTTGTGAAAAAAACAAAAAAATGAATAGTTGCTGCCCTAGCTCCCCCCTTGCCATGGCAAAGGGCAAATGGATGGAGTTGCTCCGAGAAATACCCCATTGCTTTCATAAGGAGCCCAAGTTTTATGATTGTATGACAAACAAGAGTGGACCCAGGAAATTTTATAGGGGTGGACTAGTATTTTTTAATGGGAGATCCATTATATTACCATTTTTTTCTTTAGGTTTACATGGTTTTTTTGATGAGGGGTTTACATGGTTAATTGGCTATAGGCTATAGGTTTTTTTTATATGTAAAAAAAATGAGTGGTAGCAACTATTCTTCAATTAACAATTTTTAAATTTGATGGGAGTACACATAGACGTAGAGAGTGCAGTCATCTAGATCTACAATTGCACAATCACAAGCTACAAGCATTCAACAAAACCAAGAGACAACTAGACTATATAAAAGCAGAGATCAAGTAATGAATAGATTAAATTAGAAAAATGACAAGTCATCAATAAAATCATAGCAAATAAGAAAAAAATTGCCAAAATTTAACACCCAAACTCTAAATCATAAAAGGCTAACAATAACAATTGAAATTGGAAATTAAACAAAAAGTAAGTGAGAAACTTACTAATATTAAAGAACCCATTGGATATAGGTTGATACAATTTTAAAGAGGAGGAGACCTACTACTTCTAAGCTCTCAAGTTCAAATATAAAGTTATAGCTTACATGGGTGGGTAATAGAAAAACATGATTTTTGATGTGTGTGGGTGCCTCTAGAGATGAAATCTTACGGTTGTGATAGGCTAATTTCAACAAAAAGGGGTGGACTATTTTTAATTAACTTGGGTTTAACTTATAAAATTAATATGAAATTATTTTCACCTCCAAATTTAGCACTAGGCTAGAGCCCACTCTAGCCCATGCCTAGATCCGTCCTTAATGACAAAGTCACGAAGTTGGTTCTAGTTTTTACCTTGTGTTTGTCCATTTCTGTAGTAATTGTGAATATTTTAATTTAGAACTCCATCGTTTAAAATTTCATTTTTTTGCAAATTTTATTGTTCGGATGTCATGCATTTAGAACTTGGAGAATGACACAAATCATAAACTCTATTGTTTTGAACAAATCGTAGAATTGAGCATTACAACTTTGTACGAATACGAGAGGGAATGAATTGGAGTTGGAATCGGAATTTCAAAGTTGCAGTATTCTACGATGTTGCATTTCAGTGGGCTTTTAGACTGTTACAGCTAAAGAGATACTTGAACATGGGCTAATGAAATCTTAGCTCTCTTTTTCATTACTATGTTTTTTTTTGTTGGGTCAAGTCTTTCATTTCTATTTAGAGTATACATGGGCAGTGGATTATAATTTCTTATAGCTTTTTCTCATTTTCTTTGCCCAATAACTTGTTTCTAGTTTGAATCCATTAAAAACTATCGATCTTGGGCTTATTGGTGGTTTACACGTTCTTATTTAGGGTCTGTTTGGGAGTGATTCTGAAAGGGTTAAAAACACTTTCTGACAACCAAAAACGCTTTTGACATCGTTTGACAGAAAAGTTTAGAAGTACTTCTGGGTCATTGAGGCGCTTTTCTTCAAGAAGTACTACCAAGTGCTTTTCCAAGAAGCACGTCGATTTCTTATGAAAATTTCAACATTCTTATAATAAGTGTTTTTGCTAGAAGTGCTTTCTAAAGAAGCAGTCCAGAACGAGCCCTAAATTAACTTAATATCGTCACGTGATATTATTAATTCACGTGTTATAATACGAGTAGACAAAAAATTGTAGCACTTGGGATGAAAAAGTGTCACCACAGTGATTGCCCTCCTTTTCATTTTGTATGACAATTAAAACAATGAGCTAACTGAAACTGATGACAAAACTAAAAAGAACTGAAAGTGAATTAGCCAGCAGAGAAGAATGTAAGGAAAGAATTGAAGGTCTGAGAGAAATATATATATATAAAGGAAATTAAACTACAGATAATACAAATATAAAACAGCTCCCCTCTCTCAACAGTGAAAATACAAAAGCTCCCCTCAAAAATCTCCCAAAGAATTCAACAGAATGTGTAATAGTTCAAATACAAATGGTGGTGGTGATGATGATGATGATGAAGTCTCCCCCATTCAGAAATGGGCTAATTAAAATGGCAACCAATATTTAATATATCAAAGAAATAACAACAGAGAGATGAATACAAAAAAGATAAAGAATTGAACATGGAGGCCTGGCACTGACAGAGAGATCATGAAGAGATCTCCTCCTGAATCCTGATCTAAAGCATCAAGCTGAGAAGAGCCCATCCAAAGAGCAAGCTTCCAACCATCTTCTGCATAGACCACATCTTCTCTGCTCCACTCTGTACATCAAAGATTATTTGCAACCAAATTAACCAAACAAAATAGCCTCAACATTTTGTGATATAAAACAAATTCTAACATGGTAGACATAGCGAATCATCAACAACTGACAATCACTCGTTTATGCCGAAATCAGGCTTGATAAAAAAAAAATTGGCTTGTTTAATATCTAAAACTTGCGACCAAAGTCAAGGTTAATGCTTTGAAAAATATTAGATCCTTAACCCTATTGTTGGGTACACCAGTACTGAGTGGTACCCTATGCCTGCCCAGAACATTAAGGACATGTCACTGAGCCAATCGCTGACTTGTGTTGCCACGAGGCAGCAACCCATAGTCAAGTTTTTAAAAAAAAAAGTCAAAGTCAAAAATATATCTTTCCTATAATATGAACCGGCAACTCCCGGCTCACGTTAGAGAAATCCAGTGGTTATCACTAAAATACGCCGTACTGGTTTTAACTCATTGATAAAAAACCGTTAAGGCTAGAGTGGCAATATACAGGCGGCGTACGTTAGAGAGTGGCCATGTCTAAAGACAGAAAGTAACTAATAAGAAGTTGACCCAAAAAAAAAAAAGTAACTAATAAGAAGCGCGAGAGTACATACCTGATCCTGAGACGGTCCGGGAGCGCCGGACTCGAGGCTCGGCGCAGGGGCTCCTACGGGCGGCGAGGGTGGGCCCGGAGCCAGTGCGAGCGGAGACGGCGCTACAGACGGAGACTTCACGGCTGGAGCAGGAGCTGGAACCAGAGCTGGTGGAGATGCAAGCGGCGCCGGTGGTGGAACGGCTGGAGGTGGAGTTGCGGGTGGTGGTGTGGCCGGTGGTGGAGAAGCCGGAGGAGGAGATGCTGGAGGAGGAGATGCTGGAGGAGGAGATGCCGGTGGTGGGGAAGCTGGTGGGGGAGTTGCCGGAGGTGGGGTGGCGGGCGGGGGAGATGATACGGGTGGAGGAGTAGCAACTGGGGGTGGTGCCGCGGTGACGGGGGGTGGTGCAGAGGTGGGAGGAGGGGTGGTTGGTGCTGGTGGTGGGTTGTTGTTGGGTGGTGGAGCTGTGGGGGTTGCCGGTGGAGCAGGGGTGCTAGTGGTGGGTGACGTGGCAGGAGATTGGCCTCCGACGCCGGCGAAGACAATGCAGATGAAGCCCGCGAATAACAAAACTTTGCGATCCATGTCTGATAGTTTCTCTCTCTCTCTGTCTGAGTAATCAACAGAGAGAAGCTGAGAGAGTGAGTGAGGGAGACAGAGAGCAAATGGCACTGGTTAAATAGGCCCCCGTCTTCTCTCGTTATTACTATTAAGCCCAGGAGAAAATGCGAAGCATCTACACCGTCTGAATATGTGTGTGGGTCCCAACGATCGCCAACGTGATTACATTATGCGATTGACGCTTGTCCGGGTGGGTTGGGTGAGATTAATTTTAGGTTCGACACGGTGATTTTTAACCTTCCCTTATTTCCACTCCCGCCCCTGTTTGGTAGGGGTGAAAAACAGATCCACTCACTCATGGCTCGTGGTGTGGGACCAGACATGTTTGCTTAAATGCTAATTCTTGCTCGAGCTTTTTTCATTTCTTTGTTCATTTGTGTATTATTAATACTATATGTGCAAATACCACATGACACATGTGGCAACTTATATATATATAAAAGTATATACAACAAATTAATACATTGATATAATGTTGCACCCTCCTTTCTCATTTTGTATCTGTTGGGAATATATAAGATGGATGATATGGTGGTTGTGATGTATCTTGTGCATCCACAAGGTGTGATGTGACAACCTAGCTACGCTTGTTTTGCATTTTTCCTCGTACCGATTGTACTAGAGTCGGTTTACCTGAGCGCATGTGTAAATTCATCTTGCCTGCAAAAGAAAAGTAGAATACAAACTTCATCTTGCCCGCAAAAGAAAAATTTATGGATCCGTCACTACTGCAGCTCGACTTGCCCTCATAATGCTAGCACAAATATATATGATGAGCGCTAAGTGCTTACGATGCTTTGACAAAGACTAGTTAGATACAATCTTATTAAATTCTAACCATACATTTTATGCCATATTTCTGTATTAGTAAACATTTTGCTATGTTCCCTACTATAACATGCATTGCCTCCTGATGAATAGTGAAAGAAGTGACCACCATGTGCTTCAATCATTGTTTTGTGCACAGACATAACACACATAGAGAGAGAAGGAGGACAGGTAGTTAGGGTGGAAGCATGATTATCCTTTATCGCTTACGGTTAAGAAGCATCAATCAGGAATCAGGATTATTATCAGTGGGCCCGGGGATTAATCTCTATCCTCTTTGTGTGGTGGGACCCACGCGCCACTACATGGCAGTTGTAGTGTGATTTGTAAGCTAAGTAAGTATACATGCATGTACGAGCCGAAGTCCTCTCCAGACTCCAAATCACCACCAAAGGGTGGGCCATTGGGGCTCTGCTCTGTCACGCCGTGATCAGTGCCTTCAACTAAAATCTTACTTGTTACAGCTAGCCACACATTATTAAGAGACTCATAATTTTGAAAGGGAAATTTGATAATACAAAGGAAAATATGATTAATTGGGTCCACTCAGAAACATTAATAAAAGGAAAAGAGAAGAAGAAATGGGATGTTTGATGAAGAAAAGAACGTTAGGAGGAGGAGAAAAGGGCAAAAACTTTGCTTATAAACCATCCAAGATCGAGCAAAACTTTTAGCTCCGGAAACCCAAAAGAACAAAACTCTGATATGATAGGTACTAAGAACTGTGGTGTTGAGAGAGAGAACTTTCTTTTCATGTTTTTGTTTTTGTTTTTGCTACGAGGCATATTGTTTAAAGAACAAGTCATTTAAACCATGTATTAATGAACACTAAACGCTGATTATGAATAAAAACGCATTTGAATTATTTTAGCAAGTGTCAATGGGGGTTTAGCCTCATAGAAAAAGGATAGTGTTCTCAAATTCGAACTGCTAAGTTGTGTGTGAGAAAACCTCTCTCTCCTTCCTAATTTTGGCGAAAAGGGAAGATGTATCTTATAATAATAAGTGAAATTAATTGCTCATAATTTAGCCATGCACATAGACATCTAATGTTGTGGAGTAGAACGTACGTGATGGGACCTATAGCTATACGATTGCTTAGTTGTCATGGTAATGTGATAGCTAGGGACCTAGCTGGGTTTTCTTAATTGTAATACTTTGTGATTTGTGTGATGTGAACTTTCCAGCCTCCTCTTGTTGGTCCATTTCTTTCCCTTCCACAGCTTTTAAAGCTCAGCTTCTGTCGTCTCCTTCCTTCCTAGTGATTCAGCTGACTTTTTAGGGTTTTTCTCAACCAACTCAGAAGTGACACGTTGATGCTACAATGCTCCACAAGCTGCTTCAATGGAAAGTATCGATCATTTGAATCTGTGGATCGTTTTATCACTTTATATAACTTTTTCTTTTTGGGGTTAATTAGTTTTTGCCCCATTATTTTCAAATTCAATATAGTCCTTGACTTAGTTTTTTTTTTACAATACTGTAATGGTTTTCTTTTTTCTTTAATTTTGTTTGTTTCTCTTTCTTAATTGCTTCTTGATGACTGTAGCAATCACTGGCGTGATCAAAGTTGCTATTGCTTGCTAGCTGCATGAAGGCTGTATATAGCTGTGGTGGTGATATATTTCCAAACAAAATTAGGTTTTAAAGTCTTTAGACTAAATTGTGGAGCAAGGAATACAAGAGCTCTCTTTTTCTCCACTTCCCTTTCAAGGGGTTGATTGCTTTCCATTGATGCCAAATATATATGACCAATCAGTAGAGAACAGCTTCATTGCTTTTGGCTAACTCCCATGCATTCCAGAAGCAATTAGAATGTTTTATTAATTTTCTGACATCATCTCCAAAAAAGATGTCAACTTGATGACCTTTGTGTCAATTTTGACATCTTTCCAAACTTCCTATTTTTACGCGAGCCATGTTTGATATGGAGATTAGATTGAACTAGTTTCATATTCTCTCTAATCCTTTAAATTAGAAGATAATACCCATATTCTTCCTTAATTGCACATAAAGTCTAGTCATTTTATTAATCCAATCCAAACTAATCCAGTTGTTTACCTGTTTTGATGAAATTAGGCCCAAACACCATTCTAATCCTCCATATCAAACGTGACCCGATATATCAACTACAATTATTATTTTATTACTTTCATGTGGCTCCATTCATTAGAAAACTTCACAAATCAACTGACAACCACCTTATATTATCTGTTGGGCCCCTATCAAGTATCAACTTCTAACCCCTGATTCTTCCAGCTTGGAAATTCTAGCTTGTAACTTGGATAATAAGGTAGCCTGAGAGGCGGAAAGGTTATAAGGAGAAGTTTAGAGTGAGGAGCTTATTTGAGAGGTTCAATTCCACCATCAACAAATGTGAGGAAATCAATGGACTTAAACATTTTAAATAGTTTGATGGTGGGATTGAACCCCTCAAATAAACTCCTCACTTTAAACTCTTGAGTTATTCTATGGTGAGGGTGTCATATATGGACCATAGATGTGGATATTTATATTAGCCACAAGATTCATCTGAATAGTAACTTCACTTAAATTTAATGAAATGATCCTATAGCTAACATGAAGATCCACTGGAGGAGTCCATATATGACACCCTCACTATAGAATTTTGCCTAAACTCTTCATTGTAGAAGCTCTCCCGAGATGTAGCAAAGTTTGATATCTTTGGCACGCCTTAGGCCCAAGAGCCTGATAGCTTGAGGTGAGCATTTTAAATAAATCACACCAAAGCCTAGTCCAAAGCCCCACACTTGTCAGCTTGAGAGCTGGACCTTTTGTGTGAATTTGAGATGATCAGTTCTGCTGACCCATGTCATTGTTGGGTTGGGTTTATAAGTAAATGGATCATATTTGATATGGATAATGAGCCATGCCCATGGGGACATTTGTAAAGAATCATTGTTGTTTTTTGAGTGGCTAACTGCATAGAGAAAAATGGTTCAAATTGAAGGTAAAAAAATAAAAACAACCCAAAATAAAGGATTAAGGCGGGCTCAGCTACTCTCTCACTCACACCCTCAATTCGTCTACTCTCCAACTCTCTCTCAACGCTATCCCCTTAGCAGACTAAACGACATGGCGACAACAACAGGCCTCATCTCCTCCACCTTCCTCTCCGGCGAGACGTCGTCGTTTCCCAACACATCTTTCTCCTCTTCATCCTCCTCTCTCAGGTTTCACCACGCTAACTTCCCTGCTAACCTGCGCATGGTGCGTATCCCAACCCTCGCCACTGCCTCGAAGCCAGCCACCACCACCCCCCGCCAGCCCCGCGGCATCATGAAGCCTCGCAAAGTCTCACCCGAGATGCAAGCCCTTGTGGGTACCCCTGAGATTTCTCGCACCCAAGCTCTGAAACTGATTTGGGCTTACATTAAGCAAAATAATCTTCAGGTTTGCTCTGTTCTTTTATGTTTATTTTAAAGTTCTCATTTTTGTCACTTTTTCATGGTGGTACTTGATTTTTCGAAAACCCTTTGGCTTTTTGGGGTTTGAATGGTATTTTTTTTTTATTTTTAATTTTATGAAAAAAAAAGTCTGGATAAGGTTATATTGGTGTATATGGAAGTGTTCGGTTTTGTTGATACTGTGCTGAAATTGGTTGATATTATGAATGTGAGTGTCTTTATGCTTGGATAAGGTTTTGGGGGCATGGATGAAAGGTGGGGTTTTTGTTGTTACTGCACTTGAGTTTGGTTCTTGATGTGTTTTTAACTGGTTGATATGTTTTTTGTTTGTTGAAATCGACAATTTCGATGCATATAAGAGTTGGGTTTCGTTATTTCTATAGTTGAGAGTTCATTTCTATCGTGTATTTAGATAGTTTTATCTGCTGCTATTATGTGGTTATATATTGGTTCAGGCAATGCTTGGATTGAAAAATGAGTAGTGGTATATACTAAGTTAGAACTTACTTTGGGATTTTGCAGTTTGTTATTCTGGTTAGATTGGACATACTAGGGCTGTCTTTATATGAGTGAAGTTGTATGTGAGGAAGTTGATCCATAAATTGTCTGTATGTTGTTTTCTGGATGCTTTTTCATCTGTTAAAGTTGGATGTTTCTAGTATATGTAGAATTATTTAAAATGTATTACTCATACCATTTCAAAGGATTGTCTTATGGTTGAATAATGGATTTGTTATTACCAACTTGCTATCTCCTAAAAGGTTCCTATGGGATTATCTTATGTGCTTTCTGATCATCTTGGGGGATTCTGGATCTGGCTATGCAATTCTGGCTGTTATGGACTGATAGTTGCATACTTAGGGCTTGTGGTTTCGTAATTAAGATGTATGGCTTGAAAAGCAACCTAATTTGCAGTATAAGGGAATTGTAGAAGCTGTTTTGAGTGAGTGGAGTTTGTACTACCTTTAATTTTTCTTTCCATACTATATTCTCATATTTGAGGTTTGTCTTCCTTCGTAGTAGTAAGATGGCGTTGTTGCTCCAGTTTGGCACCTACATGTAAAAGGAGGTCAAATGATTTTTTGGTTCATGCATATTCTTATTTGGCAGTTTCTGGATTTCGTTAAACTTATTTCTTATGCGATTTTGGATATGGTGGCAGGTCAACTGTTATCTCAAACAATAGTAAATATCTCTGCACAGTATATGTGTACACAACTTTTAAATTCAGGACTACCAAGTTTTAGCATTCCAGCTTGTTGCTAGTGTAAAGTTACTGGCATGTAGCATTTTCAAACGCATCTCTCATCTGCCAATGGGATTGCAGTTTTTTCACACTTATAAAGCAATTTAAATTGATGCACTTGTTCTTTGCTGATGTGAACTCAGCAAAAACCATGTGGTTGATGAATACTTTTGTACTTTAATTTTTTATTTTTCTCACGTTTCCTTTTTCTCTGAATCTGGTGTATCATGTACTTGAGCTTTTGGGTTCTGCATGCTTATCTTCGGATCTTATTATATCATAATTCCTTTCTTGTGACTATCTAAAGATTCTATTGGATAATAAATATAATATTGTAATTAGGATTCAAGGAATATTGGGTTTTCCCCAGTTTGTTTAGGGTTTGATAAAGATAGGATACTTGATTGTGGTTTAGTTTCCCATTATGATTGGGGGTTGTAGTCTATTTAATTAATGATAATGTATCTGATTATCTCCCTGAATTCTTATTAACATTTCTATGTTTATGTTAACTATCTCTAATCTTTCTGACTTGGTCCTTGGGCTTCATTCTTCCAGGACCCTCAAAACAAGAAGATTATAGTTTGTGATGAGAAGCTGAAGAAGATTTTCGCAGGGAAGGACTCTGTTGGATTTCTGGAGATTGCTGGGTTGATCACTCCTCATTTCCTTTGATGGAGCCCAACCTATGTAGGAGAACAAATTTGGAACTGCGGATCATTTAAGAAGCAAATGTTTTTGAATGTCGGGGTTGTGTTTTGGTACCGGTGAAAAAGCCATGCTGCTGCATTATGCTTCTCTAAGTGTTTAGTTTTTGTACTTAAGGAACAACTAGCTTTAGTTAGGGATTTTGCTTTTGGATTCCTTGTTATGTGGTGGTAGGCTTTCTATATGCAATATTACTGGTTACTGCTGGGTCTGCATTGGTCGAGGGTTTTAAATTTTGTGGAACTTTGGATCCAAGAGTTTTTAAATGGTGTTATATTTCATCTGTCAAGTCATAAATGGTGTTATATTTCTCGGACACTTCATGGTATTTGGGGCGAAATTTGGTTATTTTTTAACCTGACATTTCAAACTAACTTTAATGTTGTGCAATTTTTTTTGGGTTCGGATCCTTTGCTTTGTTTTGATATGCTTGACTTTTATTATTTACATGTCCAAGTCTAACTGAGTCATTAGTATTTCAAAAATGGATTTTAGCCTCCAAAGCCTAAAATCCAAGCCATAGCGAGATTCGACAATATATCAACTATTTGTTGGAGTTTGAATGAAATACATGAACTTGAGTCTCACATTGGAAAAGAAGAGTGGAAGTTTCCCCACACACGCTATATGGAAGGTGGGATTAGTGGAGTGGAACTTGGGCCTTACCTTTTGATTGGGCGTCGATTATGCATACATAATAATTAATATTTAATAATCATAAACTGAGTCTTGTGTTAGTACGACGTAACCGAACCTAACCTAGACATGTCTTAGTGAATTTTTTTGAGACAACAAACCACTTGTTAAAATCTACCTCAAGGCGCAATCAACTAACTAGGGTTAGGTCTAGATCGAGTTACGTGAGCATCCAAGCCTAATCGAGTCACAAGTGCCCCATAGTAGTCTAGTGGTTAGGCTTCGAGGCTTTAGAAAGGTTTGCGACTTGGATTTAGGGTTTGGAGGCCCAAATACATTTTTTGAATACTAAAATAATTTTATAATAATTGAAACTATTTAAAAAATATATTCAGAAATTAAAAATAATTTTAAAGTCCACAAAATTATTTAAGATAAATAAATATAATTAATTAGTATTTACTAAGTAATTTATGAAATTAATTAAAATACTTAAAATACTAATTAGTCATTAAATGAAGAATAATTAAAACATAATTAAATAAGAGTAAGATATTACTTAATTGTAAATATTAAAAAAAACAAACTAATTTTGTATAACAAAAAAATAGTCCACAAAATAATTTAAAATACTTAAGAACTATTTATTAAGTAATTTATGAAATTAGTAAAATATTTAAATACTGTTGAGGCCCAAAAAATTCAAGGCCGGACCCAAATATATTTCTAGTCCACTACGACACCTAACTCGGGAAAAAACCCGACTTGGGTACGCAAGAGTTCGTCATATCTGCTTGAACATGTGCCACACCAAGCAAATATGCAACATGCCACACAGAAATGTCGTAACAAGCCCGGAAAATGTACTGGTTCTATGAACCCATGCTTATTATCCTGTCAAGCGCTATTTTGGCGCAGCCATAGCCCTTCCAAAAACGGTAGAGCTCGAGCACAAGCATGCCAAATAACATGCCACGCCAAGCGAAAAATCCTTATTTTTGCACCAAGTCACGCTACAAGCTTAAGTGGGCTCAAGCCACGTGAACGCCTGGGGCTTGCTAAGCGGGTTGTGGTATGGATGGTTATGAGTATTCACGAGGCCCATTGATGGTCCAATGAGTGGAAGTTTTGGACTGCTTGAGAGCACCAAAACTCAAGCCCATTCCTTGAGCCCAAACATATGGGTAAGCATGAGAGAGAAAACCCAATAGCCCATCATCTTAAGAAAAGGCCCAAACTCTTAGAAAATATCCAATAACCATAGCCCACAACACTTGGAAATATCCCACATTAGTCAAAATATCCAGCACCTTGTCAAAACCAAGGCAAACCCACGTGAACACAAGCTGCTCCCAACACCTTATCAAAACCAAGGCAAACCATATGCACAGATTGCTGGAAGTAAATCACCTTTTGACCAGAACCCTTACCCATTCTTTCCTCTGCAAGCTCTGGTGGGAAATAAGAAAGGCAAAGCAAGAGGCGCCTCACCTAGATGGAGAAGTCTAGCTGCGTGAAGGTCTTGGAACCCCAAAAAGCTCTGCTCCTATGTTCTTGGGTTGGGGAGATTTCACCAAAGAGGATTGATTGGAAGAAAGTGAAGAAAAATGGAGGAGAAGACTTGATAAAATTGGGGGCTTCCAGCGCCTATAAAAGGAGACACCTTCTACCCAGCAACATAACTCTTCCAGAGTGAGCAACATCCTTACTCATTGCTGGAAGCTTCAATTTCATGCTTTATTCTTCCATTTTCTTCCTCTCTCTCCCATAAACACATCCAGATAGAGCAAGCATCACCTCTCACCTCTGGAACCCTTCAATTTCAAGCTGTGTTCTTCTATCTTCTTCCTCTCTCTCCCATAAACACATCCAGAGAGAGCAAACATCACCTCCCACCTCTGGAACCCTTCAATTTCAAGCTGTGTTCTTCCATCTTCTTCCTCTCTCTCTCTCTCTCTCTCTCTCTCTCTCTCTCTCTCTCTCTCTCTCTCTCTCTCTCTCCCTATAAACACATCCAGAGAGAGCAAGCATCACCTCTCACCTCTGGAACCTTTCGATTTCAAGCTATATTCTTCCATTTCTTCCCCTTTTTTCTTCCGGCAAGCCACCCAAGAGCTTGACGAAGCTTTCGTTAAACTGTTGGAAATCTGCTAAAGCCACCCATTTTTCCACCTTCATCTTTCCCTCTCTTCCCTCAACAAATTCTCACAAAACTCCTTCTCCCCTTACTTTGAACCTATATTTCTCATAGTCTCTCTCTCTCTCTCTCATGCTAAACTTATGAATGCTCAGTTCCCATGCCACAAACTTCTTATGCCAAGCCATAATATTTATCTATAAGCAATTGTTGGTTTTGTTAGTGAAGGAAACCAATGTGCTTCCTAAGGCTCCACGAACCTTTCAAAGCACTCTTGGGGCCTGATTTTGGAACTTAGACACATGGGTAACTCCACCCATTAGCTCTTTACAGCAGCACATGCTCATCTATAGCTGTTGGAACAAAAAAGACCCCTACAAATACTAATTATTCACTAAATAAATAATAATTAAAATATAATTACTAATTAAAGTAATTAAAAAAGACTATGATATTACTTAATTAAAAAAAAAGAAAACCATTTTGTGCAGTACATCTGCTTTAATATATTTGAATATCTTTAAATAGTATAGCCACTTAGCTATACGCTTAAAATGTTAATATATTTTGAAAGTATAGCTGCGCGGCATTACTTTTAAAATATTCGTATATATTTAAACAATATAGCCGCACGGCTATACTCTTTAAATATTAATATGTTTTAAAAGGATATGTAAGAGTTTTTAGAACCAACAAAAAAAGTCTAGGGAAAAGTTAGAGAGAGAGGCTCCTCCTTCTCTCTAAGTTTTCTCTCATCTCCACCGCCCTCTTCTGAGTAGCTGGTGTCTCTCCCGCCGCCCTTCGGGGCGGCTGCTCCGCCACCTTTGGTGTGGCTACCCTGCCTCCTTTTGTGTGGCTCTTTTCTCTCACTTTCGTTTTGTCCTTTTGAAAGCCCTTCCTATTTTGTATTCTCTGTTGCAGACCCTTAAGTCTTCTACTCCTTCCTCTGTTCTTTCTCTCCCTTTGTTCTACAGCCCTCACATCTCCCTCATCTCTCTTTCCCTTCATCCCTCCCCCACTCCGTCGACCTATTTCTCTTTTCCCACAAAATCTAAAATCCAAAAGTCCTCTATCCCTAAGATTTATTTGGTTTGTCACTGGATTGCTGCAGTTGTTCTACTCCATCAACCCATTCTCAGATCTCATACTTGGATCTGCACTTGTGGGTTCTGCAAATCTATGGTCAATCTTGACCACAACTTGATAGATCATTTGAGTATGACGCATGGGGGCTTGCTCTCCCAAATCCACACTCTACAGATCTCCTCTCTTGGCTCCCATGACCTTTGCTTTTCTTGTGGCGGCGGCGGCATATCTGTGGGTGGTGACGGTGTCTTATTTTATTTAGGGTTAGATATTAGGGTTTTTGCTTCTTGTGGGCTTTTGTTGTGTTGGGCTTGCTATTTTGGCACTTTAGGTTGGGTTTTTATTTTTTTCTATTTGAGCCTAGGCAGTAGTCTTATGTTAAGAGATGGATCGGCTCCCCTGGGAGGTGTCAATACTCTGATCTCTAACTTGATTACTTGTTCATAGTGTCTGTTTGTGTTTAGTTTGCTTTATTTTGGGCTGTTGGTAGCCTTGTCGTGCTTTGCTCTTTGTTTGTTGTGTCTGGCTGTTGGTAGTCATGTCTCACCTTGATGTACTGTATGTTGTTTAATGGAAAGTACATTTGACCAAAAAAAAAAAAAAAAAAGAGTTTTTAGAACCAACATGCATGTCCCTGAACAGACTACAAGATACATCATCTCGAATTAATTCACTATCACAATTTTATAGACAATCACACCAATTTATGAAAGATTGTGGTAGAATTTTAATTTTTCTGAATATAAATCCAATTAAAATAGGCAAGAGAAATGTAAGTTATCAAGTTCAAACTCTCTTTTTCAATTCTATTTTCCTCACAGCTTTCTCAGCAACCAAACAGAAGGTAACGAAGAATACCTCTAGATCCAGTACAGAGAACTCTGAAAATGAAGCAATTCGGCGCAATATCAAAACCTGGGGTTCCAAAAACCAACAATAACAGAACACACACGCTTAATTATGGAATGGCGGTGGTCTGCGGAGGCCAACTGGATTTATGGAATTTAACGGGTAGGATAGTTACGTTGAATGGGTAAATTTAGTACCGGGAAAATAATAGATAAAATAAAATAAAATATCAAGGTCCTCAAAATAAAATTAAAAACATTCCCATTAAAAAAGAAAAAAAAAGGAAAAAAAAAGAAAATATCAGATTGGTCTCAAAGTCACAATTTCCCTCGAAGATATTCGTCTTCTAAGAGAAGTTGCTTGTAGTAGTACCAAAGCCTCACACCCAGCCACTGAACTCCAATTTTCTCACTCTATCTCTAATGGCGGAGCAAATAGCTCTCCCTCTGCTCCTTCACAACCCACCACCCTCTTCAAGACCCTTCTTCCAAAACCACCACCAAAATCAAAACCCAGCCACACCAACACCACCGCCACTGCCTCCACCTCCACCGATGCCAGTAACCCCTCTTCTCCAAGAGCTCCTCCTCCACCCAAACCCCTCAACCCCACTAACCCAAAACCCCAACTCCCCTCCCACCCTCCCCAGAGCACGCACTCGCATCGGCAAGTCACGTGACTCCAACCGCGGCAAGCCCTGGTCCCACCACCGCCTCTCCTCCCAAGGTCAGCATATCCTCCACTCCTTTCTCGACCCACAATTTGATTCTTCTAAACTAGATGAGCAGCTTCTGGGTTTAGTTGAATTGCATAGAGATGAATTTGGTTCTAGCTTGGACTCTCTGTCTCTGGACGTCTTGGGTATTGTTAAAGGTTTAGGCTTTCACAAGAAATTCGACTTGGCAATAGATGTGTTTGAGTGGTTTAAGAAACGTGAAGATTGTGATTCAATTTTGAGTGGTTCTGTTGTTGCTGTGATTATTAGTATTCTGGGAAAAGTGGGCAGGGTTTCTTCCGCAACTTCTTTGTTTCAGAGTTTGCATAAGGATGGGTTTGCGCTTGATGTTTATGCTTACACTTCTCTGATTACTGCTTGTGCCAGTAATGGAAGGTATAGGGAGGCTGTTACTGTTTTTAAGAAAATGGAGGAAGAGGGTTGTAGGCCCACATTGATAACTTACAATGTGATTTTGAATGTGTATGGGAAAATGGGTATGCCTTGGAATAAGATTAGAGTGGTTGTTGAGTGTATGAAGAGTGCTGGGATTGCCCCGGATTCTTATACTTATAATACACTTATAACTTGTTGTCGCCGCGGCTCTTTGCATGTGGAGGCAGCTGAGGTTTTTCAGGAGATGAAATCAGCAGGGTTTGTACCCGATAAGGTTACGTATAATGCGTTGTTGGATGTGTATGGAAAGTCTAGGCGGACTAAGGAAGCAATGGAGGTATTGAAGGACATGGAGTTTAATGGGTTTTCTCCAAGCATTGTGTCTTACAATTCACTGATATCAGCTTATGCAAGAGATGGTTTATTGGAGGAGGCAATAGCCTTGAAAACCCAGATGGTGGAGAAAGGGATTAAACCCGATGTTTTTACCTACACCACCCTTTTTTCAGGATTTGAGAAGGCTGGGAAGGATGAGCCTGCAATGAGGGTTTTTGATGAGATGAAAAGTTCTGGTTGTAAACCAAACATCTGTACCTTCAATGCCCTGATTAAGATGCATGGCAACAGGGGAAATTTTGCAGAAATGATGAAAGTTTTTGAAGAGATCAAGATATGTAAGTGCACCCCCGATATTGTCACGTGGAACACACTTTTGGCAGTGTTTGGCCAAAATGGGATGGACTCAGAAGTGTCAGGAGTGTTCAGGGAGATGAAGAGGGCAGGGTTTGTACCTGAGAGGGATACTTTCAACACTCTAATCAGTTCATACAGCCGGTGCGGTTCTTTTGATCAAGCCATGGCTGTGTATAAGAGAATGCTAGAAGCTGGTGTTACTCCAGATCTTTCTACATATAATGCTGTTTTGGCAGCACTGGCTCGAGGTGGGCTTTGGCAACAGTCTGAGAAAATACTGGCTGAAATGCAGAATAGTCAGTGCAAACCCAATGAGCTTACATATAGTTCTCTGCTCCATGCTTATGCCAATGGCAAAGAAATGGAGCGCATGCATGTTCTTGCTGAAGAAATATACTCTGGTGTGATTGAACCCCATGTTGTGCTCTTAAAGACACTTGTTCTAGTTTTTAGTAAAAGTGACCTTTTGATGGAAACAGAACATGCCTTCTTGGAGCTGAGAAGAAAAGGATTTTCACCTGACATAACTACCCTGAATGCGATGCTATCAATATATGGCCGGAGGCAGATGTTTATGAAGACAAGTGAGATTTTGAAATTTATGAATGAGATGGGGTATACTCCTAGCTTGACAACTTACAATAGTTTGATGTATATGCACAGTCGCTCAGAGGATTTTGAGAAATCAGAAAAGTTTCTAAGGGAGATTATGGAGAAGGGAATAAAGCCTGATATAATTTCATACAACACTGTCATTTTTGGCTATTGTAGAAATGGTCGTATGAGAGAGGCTTCACGGGTATTCTCAGAAATGAGGGATGCTGGGATTGCTCCAGATGTAATCACTTATAACACCTTTGTGGCAAGTTATGCAGCTGATTCTTTGTTTGTGGAAGCTATTGATGTGGTCCGCTACATGATTAAGAATGGCTGTAAGCCAAACAAGAACACATACAACTCCATTGTAGATTGGTACTGTAAACATAATCGACGGGATGATGGAGTTAAGTTTGTCAATAACCTTCGCAATCTTGATCCACATATTTCCGATGGGGAGGAATCCAGATTATTAGACCGTATTAAAAATAAATGGTCATAGTTAGTTTTTCCTCTATGAATGGGGTTGCAGCTCGATTGGCTTATTATTAGCCTCAAAACACTTTAATGCATCAAGTTCTTCATTACCTCTTTCTATGCTCATGTTACAAGTATTTTGTTTAGGAATGGAGACGAGAAGAATGTAATGTTGTTGTTGTACATGATTTTGTTGTTTCTCCGGAAGGCTAGCTGCAGGATATTGTGAATATTTTGTATCTGAGGGATTATACGTTTGTTCAACTCAATATATATGGTCTGCGGAAAATATTGTATAGATCAGCTGAGATGAAAAGTAGTGGGATGCTGAGTAACTTCAAGGTATGCACAAATAACTCTTCAGCAACCACAGATTAACTCTTCAACAACCACAGATTGCCAATGTCTTTATTTTGATGGTAATAATTGTGAAAATCTCATCGCCGCAAGCTTGTAACAAATCATGGCATGACCATTGTATGATTAATAGTTGAGCATTTCCATTTCTGATTTTGGAGTTTCATCGAAGGTTATAGTTAAATGGTGTAATATATCCATTTCTGGTTCTTCCTTATGCTTTCTTATCTGTATATTAATTGATATAAAGTTTTGGTTGCTTGGTCAGGATGAGTAAGATGGGTTGATGATGTTGTGAGAGGTATATTACTATCATGCCCTTTATCGTTTCTTGCAAGTAGAAATAGATGTGGTTGCTCTTTGGATGGTTGCATGCAATCTGGCACATTATTAATGGTGAGAAAATGAAAAAGAAAAAGACAGGGAAGGACTTTTGGTAACCAAGAAGAAAATGTACACGCAAGATTGATGAAGAAAAAAGAAATAGGTGTGGTTGCTCTTTGCATTATTGCATGCAATCTGGCCCATTATTAATGGTGGCAGATGAACAAGAAAAAGACAGGGAAGAACTTCTGGTAACCAAGAAGAAAATATACACGCAAGATTGATGAAGCCAACGTGCCCCACTCTTCTAGTGAATTATGATAAGAGTAGAATTCATGTTCAATATGATAACCAATACCATCCTGAACAAAAATATATCCAATCACTTTGTCTGTTTTCTATCTATCTGTGTGGGATGCAAATTCATGTAAAATGTGTTAGAATGCCACATGCTTCCTAAATGTAAAATCAGGGAAATCTCTATTTTTATTGAGTAAGCTATTTAATTATGCAATTGTTGTAAGAGATTTGTTGTTCAAGTAGTTAAACAATTAGTTCTGCATCCGAAGTCATGCTTTCACTATTCTCTATTAGTGTATGGATTAGTCACGAATGGAACTCCATTATGTACGAATTTGTACTAAAGATGCAACCAAAAACCAAAAGGTTTCTTGAAGGAGTTTATCCAAATGTCATTTTACAACTGTGACTCAGACTCATGACCGACAAATCACATTGAAGGGTGAGGTAAGCCATGACACCAAAACCAAAATCCAAACCAGACATTAATTGCAGTAAACGTGGATGATCACTAGCCACACATTGAAGGAAAATATTTTCCCATCTCCCGTATATAAGAGCGAGACCAACCGCATACTGAACTCAGAAACTAGTAGTGTAGAAGACACTGGAAGCAATTTGAGACTTTTAGTCAATTTGGGCGCAACCAAGACGGGACAACAATGAGCTGGTGGTGGTCAGGAGCCGTAGGAGCTGCAAAGGTAACAACTTTCTCCACAAACCAATCAATTTTTTCCTTCAATTCATCCATGATCATATGCTAACATTTTCCCCCAAAATAATCACCAACCAGAAAAAGTTTGATCCCAACAATGCACCAACCAAGTACGAGAGCGTGGCATTGGTCGCCGGGATCACGGGGATTGTCGGCAACAGCCTTGCCGAGATCCTGCCGCTCCCTGACACCCCGGGTGGGCCCTGGAAGGTTTACGGGGTGGCCCGCAGGCCCCGCCCGGATTGGAACGTTGATCATCCCGTCGAATACATCCGATGTGATCTCTCAGACCCTCATCAAACACATTCCGAACTCTCCCAACTGACCGATGTCACACACATCTTTTACGTCACTTGGGCCAGCAAGCCCACGGAAGTAGAAAGCTGCGAGGCCAATGGCAACATGTTTCGAAACTTGTTGGATGCTGTGATCCCAAATGCACCAAATTTGCAGCACATATGCTTGCAAACTGGTCGCAAACATTATATTGGTCCATTTGAAAAGTGGGGAAAAGTTGAGCCTCATGAGCCTCCGTTTGATGAGGACCTCCCAAGGCTCAACGTGCCCTGCTTTTACTATACATTGGAGGACATTTTGTTTGAGGAAGTGAAGAAGAAGGAGGGGTTGACATGGTCAGTGCACAGGCCTAGTGTGATTTTCGGGTTTTCGCCATATAGCTTGATGAACATAGTGGGGACTTTTTGCGTTTACGCCGCGATTTGTAAGCACGAGGGGAAGAAGAAACTGAAGTATCCTGGGAGCAAAGGATTTTGGAACGGGTACTGGGATGCCTCAGATGCTGATCTGATTGCTGAGCATGAGATATGGGCAGCAGTTGATCCTTATGCCAAGAATGAGGCTTTCAATTGCAGCAATGGGGATTTGTATAAGTGGAAGCACTTGTGGAGGGTTTTGGCAGAGCAGTTTGACATGGAGTTTGAGGACTTCGATGATGATGATGAGGGCGGATCGAGGCCGAGCATGGGGGAGATGATGAAAGACAAGGGGCCAGTGTGGGATGAGATTGTGAGAGAGGATGGTCTGGTGCCTACAAAATTGGAAGATGTTGGGAATTG
The DNA here is from genome assembly GCF_965620075.1 of Prunus avium. NCBI lineage: Eukaryota > Viridiplantae > Streptophyta > Magnoliopsida > Rosales > Rosaceae > Prunus > Prunus avium. The sequence goes on from NC_142291.1 coordinate 31,672,542, forward strand.
GTGGCTTGCGGATGCTATGTTTGGGCTTGATTCAACTGTGGACACTATGAACAAGAGCAAAGAGCATGGCTTTGTGGGGTTCAGGAATTCAAAGACATCTTTTGTAACTTGGATTGATAAGATGAAATCTTACAAACTTGTTCCTTGATGTGGTGATGGTGCCCAAGTTTTTTTCTTCTTGTTTTGTTCCTTAAGTCTTGTTGGCATGGTTTTCTTATGCTGTTGTTTTAATTTTTTACTTGTAATTGTAATTACCAAATCTTGGTGATGATGGTTTATTGGGTTTGTAATTTTGTATTGTTTTTTTCTTCAAGAAAATGGAAAATGTGATGCGAAAGATGATTAGCAAATCCTATATAATGGCCCCAAAACACCAGGAGGGTGAACCGCATGGATGGTCTGAATTAGAAGCCTGAACTTGTCTACAATATCATCACCAACCTGCAGCTCATGAGCAGTTCTTGGACGCAAATTTTAGTTCCTTCGTCAATCACACTTGAACTAGCTGCCATGCTTATGGCAAAGTAGTTAAAGTACATTTCCGATTAGAGATGCCTGAGAACCGTTTTTAAACCCGAGGAAAGATCTAATCTACTTGTGGAAAAGCTATTTCATAGTTTCATTTGTTGCTGTTGTCTGACATAAATCAACAATTAAAGGGAAGAACAATTTCTGAAACATGACAACTGTATTCTAGATGGCTAGTAGCCTAGTAGGCAACTTGGAGAATTCACAAAATGCAAACGAACCGAGAAGGTTTTATAAAGTAAAGGCTTTTTATCACAAAACGTCCCTGACGTTTGTGAAACTATCAGATTGCATCCTTAAAGTTTTTTTGTATCACTCATGGTCCCTAACGTTAATATGAGTGCTCTTAAATAGTCCCTCCGTCAAAAAAACTGTTAAATCCAAGGATAAAATCGTCAAATCCGTATTGCTGAAATTTTCCTTTTTTTTTTTTTTTTTTTCCTTCCATCTCTCTCTCTCTCCTCTTGCACTTCTCTATCTCCAGTCCTCTACCCAAGCTTCTCCCTCCACAACACTCTCTTCCCTGTTGCTTTCATCCATGGCAATAGCATAACTTTTCCTTATGTTATTTTTTTATATAATGGTTTTGGCTGAGTAAGCATTGATGTCTGACTAATTTATGGTTTTGAGTAAGGAATTGGTTTATTTTTATTTTTTTGGAAAGCCGAAACAAGTTAGGAAAAAAACAATAGAACATAAAAGAAAAGAAAGGAAAGGAACAGAAAATAAAAAAAGAAAAAGGGAGAAAAGAAAACAGCAAAACAAAAGAACCAGAGCAACAACCCAAAATGGTGGAAGAGAAAGGAATAAGAAGGAAAATACAGCAACCCAAATGCTCCCCACCAGAAACACCCAAAGCCCCACAGTCAAAATCCAAACCCCCAACAAACTCTCCAAACCCAGAAGAAAGCAAACAACTGTGGAGAGGAGAGAAGAATAGGGAAGGTCAAAGAGAAGGGAAATTAGAGGGAGAGACAGAGGAGGAGCTACCGTAAGAAATGGGAGAAGAGAGGAGATGGAAGGAAAAAAAGAAAACTTCAGCCACGCAGATGGGGGAAGAAATGAGATTGGAAGAAGAAAGGGAGGAAGGAGACGAAGAGTGCGAGAGAAGGGAGGGAGATGGAAGGAAAAAAAATTAAAATAGAAGGAAGGAAAATTCAGCAACACAGATGACGATTATATCCCTGGATTTAACAGTTTTTTTGACAGAGGGATCATTTAAGAGCACCCATATTAACGTTAGGGACCATGCGTGATACAAAAAAACTTTAAGGATGCAATCTGATAGTTTCGTAAATGTCAGGGACGTTTTGTGATAAAAAGCCTAAAGTAAATGCTTCAATAAGAAGAAGAATGAGGCGATTTCAGATCATGCTGGTAGCAGTTCCAAGCACAGAATACATGTAACGTTTAGAAACTAGTCCATCAACATTTCTTGGCCCAAAAAAAAAAGTCCATCTACATTTCCATAACCTATATTGGAGGCACCACCTCTATATTTCTTCCACTGAGAATGTTAAAATTCAGATTATGCTTGCAGTTCATGTAAAACCAGTTCAATTGTCACCTGCTGTTGCGGCATCTTCAACTCCTAATGCTACGTTTCGACTGTCCATGTTCGTCGGAGTTCGGAAAGCAGTAGAGCCAACTGTTCATCGCACCAAAAGTTTTGCTTTTTATACGTCCTCTCTATCTCTAAAGCCCACATGGATTATTGACTCGGGTGCTACGGATCACATGACATTTAATCCTGGCCAACTTATTAGTCGCAAATCATGTGGTGTCTAATGCTAATGGTATGATCAGTGCATAATTACATATCATTTGTACATGTTGAGGTCCAAAAAAATCCAAGGCTGGGCCCAAATCTATTTCTAGCCCAGTATGACACCTAACTTGGGAAGAAACTCGCCTTGGGTACGCAAGAGTTCGTCATATGCGCTTGCACACATGCCACGCCAAGCAAATATGCAACATGCCACACAAAAAGGTCGTAACAAGCTCGTAAAATGTACTGGTTCTATGAACCTATGCTCATTATCCTGTCAAGCGCCGTTTTGTCTGGCCATAGCCTTTACAAAATGGCAAAGCTCGAGCACAAGCACGCCAAATAACACGCCATGCCAAGCGGAAAATCCTTATTTTTGCACCAAATCACGCTACAAGCTTAAGTGAGCCCAAGCTATGGGAATGCTTGGGACTTGCTGAGCAGGTTGTGGTATGGATGGTTACAAGTATTCATGAGGCCTATTGATGGTCCAAGGAGTGGAAGTTTTGGGCTGCTTGGGAGCATCAAAAATCAAGACCATTTCTTGAGCCCAAACATATGGGTAAGCATGAGAGCGAAAACCCAATAGCCCATCACCTTAAGGAAAGGCCCAAACATCTTAGAAAATATCCAATAGCCATAGCCCACAACACGTGGAAATATCCCACATCAGTCAAAATATCCAGCACCTTGTTAAAACCAAGGCAAACCCACGTGAACCAAGGCAAACCCATATGCACAGGTAAACATGAGAGCGAAAACCCAATAGCCCATCACCTTAAGGAAAGGCCCAAACATCTTAGAAAATATCCAATAGCCATAGCCCACAACACATGGAAATATCCCACATCAGTCAAAATATCCAGTACCTTGTCAAAACCAAGGCAAACCCATATGCACAGGTTGCTAGAAATAAATCACCTTTTGACCAGCACCCTTACCCATTCTTTCCTCTACGAGCTTTGGTGGGAAAACAAGAAGGAAAAGCAAGAGGCGCCTCACTTAGATGGAGGAGTCTAGATGCAGGAAAGTCTTGGAACCCCAAAAAGCTCTGCTCCTATGTGCTTGGGTTAGGGAGATTTCACTAAATAAGATTGAATGGAAGAGAGTGAAGGAAAATGAAGAGGATGACTTGGTAAAATTAGAGCTTCCAGCGCCTATAAAAGGAGGCACCTTTTACCCAGCAACATAACTCTGCCAGAGCAAGCAACATCCTTACTCATTGCTGGAAGCTTCAATTTCATGCTCTGTTCTTCCATCTTCTTCCTCTCTCTCTCCCCCATGAATACATCCAGAGAGAGCAAGCATCATCTCTCACATCTGGAACCCTTCAATTTCAAGCTGTGTTCTTCCATCTTCTTCCTATCTCTCCCACAAACACATCCAGAGAGAGCAAATTAACATCACCTCTCACCTTTGGAACCCTTCAATTTCAAGCTGTGTTCTTCCATCTTTTTCATGTCTCTCCCCCATAAACACATCCAGAGAGAGCAAGCATCACCTCTCACCTCTGGAACCATTCGATTTCAAGCTCTGTTCTTCCATTTCTTCCCTTTTTTTCTTCTTGCAAGCCACCCAAGAGCTAAAGCCACCCATTCTTCCACCTTCATCTTTCCCTCTCTTCCCTCAACAAATTCTCACAAAACTCCCTCTCCCATTAATTTGAACCTCTGTTTCTAATAGGAAATCCAAACCTTCTCTCTCTCTTATGCTAAACTCATGAATGCTCAGCTCCCATGCCACAAGCTTCTTAAGCCGAGCCTAAATATTTATATGTAAGCAACTGTTGGTTTTGTTGGTGAAGGAAACCAAGGTGTTTCCTAAGGCTCCACGAACCTTTCGAAGCACTCTTGAGGCCTGATTCTTGAACTCAGATACATGGGTAGCTCCACCCATTTGCTCTTTACAGCAGCCCAGGGCTATCTGTAGCTGTTGGAACAAAAAAGTCCCTATTGTACCTTTCTAGCTTATGATTTCATTATGTTTTTGAGTTAAACTTGTGCTTTTAATCTCTTTTGTGTTTGTTTCAGTGTATTAAGTTTAAGGACTCATTTAATGCATTTTGGACTCAAGTTAGCTCAAAATTGTGTCTGAAGATCAGTCAACTTCATGGATTGGATTGTACATGCTCAAGAAGAACCAGCTAATGAGCCATACACCATTGAAAAGTTGTGGAAGTCTAGTTTCTGAAGCATTTTGTGGTTCATGATTCCGAGTCTTCTAGAGGAAGTTATGCAAGTTTTGGCAGCTTAAGGTGAAATTCGGCAACATTTGCGTTACTGTGCCAAAAATGATATTTGAAGGCCTTTCCGATATTTCCTTGAGTTTGGCTACATATGGTTAGAAAGATAAGACAAAGAGCTTCAAGATCCATATTTTTCCAGAATTTTATCAATGGAGGAACAAGCCCAAAATGAGCCTACAAGCAGATTGCAATGCTATGTTATGATGACATATGCATGAGTTAATTGTTTTTTGTGGGGAAGTTAGGTAAAGTTGGTGAAGTAGGTGTTGTAGGTAGAAGCAATACTCAGATCAGATTTTTACTTCCCTTAGGCCTATAAATAGTGTGGTTCTCTAAGTTCTCAAACACCCCCCAAGGGGGGGGGGGGGGGGGGGGAGTTCTCAAACATCTTTCTAGAGCTCATCTCCATTCTCTCCTTCAAATTCTCTTAGTTTTTCTTTTAAGTTCTCAATTGTTGTAACAAAACCGTTTGGCTAAATTTTTCTTTATGTTTTTCTTAGTTGTACTTTCTTTTCATTATCATGTAATTTCTTATTTGAAGTTTTCAAATTTGATTAGTTTCCAAGTTTCAATTACAGTTCTTGTTCTTATTCATTATGCTTATAAGTTATTATGTTTGTTTGAATGATTGATCACCATTAAAACTTGTATCTTGGTTGGAATTAAGAGTGGACACCATATGCTTTAATTCAAATTGAACTATGAATAGGAAGAGTATGTATGGACATTCAACAACAGAGATTAGATACATGCTTGGTTGTTTAAAACATTCTTCTATGCTTAATGGATTTCTAATGCTTAATTTTGGTTCGAAAACAAGGATTAAATTAGGGAATTAGGAATACAAGGTTAGGACCAGACACCATGGCTTAATCATACTTTAGCTAGAATCAATCTGAGAATCTGAATTGAACTTGGTAACTTATTTGGTTGAGTTAGTTTCTTTTCTTTTCTTTTCTTTCTTTTAGATTATTTTCTTTCTTATTTTCTATTTTGTGTAGGGAATCAAATTGAATCAATCTATCATCAATCGTCGTGGGATCGATCTCGTACTTACATATGCTATACTTTCCAATGGCTTGTGCACTTGCGAATATCACAAGTTGAGAATGCAGCTAAATCAATTTTGACGCAGCTGATCCGACAACAACATGGTACCCACTCCCCTATGGTTAAGGAAGGCTCTCTATCTCTCTCTAACTCCATCCATCTAGATTTTGTATTGATTGTTCCATCTTTGGATCATAACTTGTTGTCTGTTGCACAACTTACTACTATTTTAGGGTGTATTGTAATATTTTGGCCGAATTATTGTGTTTTTCAAGACATCATCACAAAGAAGACGATTAGTTGTGGTACTAGGCGGGGCAAACTCTACTATTTGGACTAGGCACTAGATAGTGAAATCAAGGTTGGTCAAGCTTTCACAACAAGTGGAGCTAGTTTTGAGAGGTAGAGAGACAAAGTTTGGTTATGGCACAAACGTCTTGGGCATGCCTCGCTCGGTTATCTGAAGAAGTTGTTTCCATAATTATTTTCCAGTTTTGATATTTCCAGCTTCTAGTGTGATACGTGTGAATTGACTAAGAGCCATCGTATTTCGTTCCCATTAAGTACAAATAAAAGTTTGGTTCCCTTCTCCCTTATTCATTATGATGTTTAGGGGCTTGCTCAAATCGCTACTCAAGCTGGAGCTCGATGGTTTGTCACTTTCATTGATGACTGCACCTGAATGACTTGGGGTTCCCTTCTCAAAACCAAATGGGAAGTCAGTTTAACGTTTCAAAAATTCCATAAAATGGTGGCGACTCAGTTTCATGCCCAAATCCAGGTTTTCCGTTCTGACAATGGTGGAGAATTTCTTAATCACGATCTCAACAAATTCTTACAGGATCATGGCATCATACATCAACGCCCGTTTCCATATACTCCCCAATAAAATGAGGTGGCTAAGTGAAAGAACCGACATCTTCGAAGTCGTTCGTGCATTTTTATTTGGTGCCAACATGCCTCGATCTTTTTGAGGCGATGTCGTCCTCTCTGCAACTTACCTTATAAATAGGATTCCCTCAAGTATCTTGAATTTGCAAACTTCTCTTCAAACACTTCACCACCATCTCCAAATACCTCCCACCTGAAACCTTGGACCATAGATTTTCGGCTATGTTGTATTCGTACACTTACATGATCACCAACGCAACAAATTGGATCCCCGCGCAGAAAAGTGTGTTTTCATTGCCTATGCCCTCATCATAAAGGCTATCGATTTTATCAACCTCCAAGTAAGAAGATCTATACCTCCATTGATGTAGTGTTCCAGGAACACGACATATATTTTTAGAGAATCACAAGAGGAGAATCTAGAGCCAAACACCCTTACTTTTCTGGACTTTTTCACAACAGAAGAGACTCAGCATCAAAGCGACCAGTCGCCTCCCTTTATCCGTACACAAGAGGGATCTCTGCCTTAAAGCGACCGGTCGCCTCTCCCACACGACTAGTCACCAATGGAAAACGACCGGTCGACTCCATGCTATCAAAATCAGGAAGAGAAAGTTGAACTGTTATATGAGATTTTGCCTGCTTTGGACCCGCTTTCAGCTTTAGCACCACACCAATCACTTTCTGAGGAAGTTATTTAGGTAACATCTCCCCCTGAAATTGATAACACTAATGAAATATACCATGATGATTTGATTTCAGAAAGTATAAAGGATACAAATACCCTTATATACCAACTTCTAGAAAACAAGAACCGTGGTAAACCTTGAGTATAATATGAAGCAGATCTTAAAGCCAAAGGAAAATATCCCACCAATAATTATATATCTCTAAGCAGATTGTCAGAGTCACATGTATACTTTGTAAAACAGTTGGCTGATATCTATCCCCAGTAGTGTGACTGAAACTATAAGACCCGTGTCTTGGGGAAATAAGAACGGTGAGCAATCCCACATCGCTCGGGGAGGGAAAGGTGAAGTGCTTTAAATGTGTGGGCACTTCTCGACCTAGCACGAGGCCTTTTGGGAGCTCACTGGCTTCGGATTCTTAGGAACTCCGAAGTTAAGCGAGTTAGGGGCTAGAGCAATATCAGGATGGGTGACCCACTGGGAAGTTGCTCGTGAGTTCCCAGAAACAAAACCGTGAGGGCAGAGAGGGGGGCCCAAAGAGGACAATATCGTGCTAGGGGAGTCAGGTCGTGACAAATGATATCAAAGCCGGACCCCGATCGGAAGTGTGCTAGCGAGGACGCTGGGCCCCAAGGGGGGTGGATTGTAAGACCCATGTCTTGGGGAAACAAGAACGGTGAGCAATCCCACATCGCTCGGGGAGGGAAAGGTGTAGTGTTTTAAATGTGTGAGCACCTCTCTTCCTAGCACGAGGCCTTTTGGGAACTTACTGGCTTCGGATTCTTAGGAACTCCGAAGTTAAGCGAGTTAGGGGCTAGAGCAATCTCAGGATGGGTGACCCACTGGGAAGTTGCTCGTGAGCTCCCAGAAACAAAACCGTGAGGGCAGAGAGGGGGGCCCAAAGCGGACAATATCGTGCTAGGGGAGTCGGGTCGTGACAAATGATATTAGAGCCGGACCCCGACCGGAAGTGTGCTAGCGAGGACGCTGGGCCCCAAGGGGGGTGGATTGTAAGACCCGTGTCTTGGGGAAACAAGAACGGTGAGAATCCCACATCGCTCGGGGAGGGAAAGGTGTAGTGTTTTAAATGTGTGGGCACTTCTCTTCCTAGCACGAGGCCTTTTGGGAGCTCACTGGCTTTGGATTCTTAGGAACTCCGAAGTTAAGCGAGTTAGGGGCTAGAGCAATCCCAGGATGGGTGACCCACTGGGAAGTTGCTCGTGAGCTCCCAGAAACAAAACTGTGAGGGCAGAGAGGGGGGCCTAAAGCGGACAATATCGTGCTAGGGGAGTCGGGTCGTGACAGAAACGAAGACTTAAAATGGAAAGAAACCATGAATGAAGAAATGCGAGCTCTCCAGAAGAATTCTAGATGAGAGATCGTGCCATTACCTCATGGAAAGAAGACAGTGGGATGCATGTTGATATATATTGTGAAACTTAAAGCATATGGATCCATTGAAAGATATAACGCTAGATTGGTGGTGAAGGGGTACACACAGAGATATGGGGTGGACTACCAGGAGACCTTTGCCCTAATAGCCAAGATCAACACTATCAGAGTCCTATTGTCTCTAGCAGAAAATCTAGATTTGCCACTACATCAGTTCGATGTTAAAAAAGCATTCTTACATGGAAACTTGGAAGAAGAGGTATACATGGATTTACCACTAGGATGTAATTTAGCTCATGACAAGAAAAATCAAGTTTGCAAGCTCAGAAAATCATTATATGGGTTAAAACAATCTCCCAAGGCATGGTTTGGCAGATTTACTAAGTGCATGAAGAATTTTGGATATACTCAAAGTAATTTAGACCATACCAGGTTCTTGAAGAGTGATGAAGAAAAAATCACTGCATTAATTGTTTATGTGGATGATATGGTCATAACTGGGAATGACACAGGAGAGCAACATAAGCTACAAAAGTATTTGTCTTAGGAATTTGAGATGAAGGATTTAGGTGCTCTAAAATACTTCATCGTAATTGAAGTAGCAAGGTCAAAAATTGGTATATTTCTGTCTCAAAGGAAGTATGTGATGGATCTACTCACTGGAACATGAATGCTTAGATGTAAGCCTGTTGACACACCTATTAAGATGAATCACAAGTTGTGTGAAGACATGGACTGGTTGCCAATCAATAAAAAACAATATCAGCGTCTTGTTGGAAGGTTGATATATTTGGCACATACAAGACCAGATATTGCATATGCTGTGAGTGTGGTTAGTGAGTTTATGCATTCACCCAGTGTTTCTCATAGGAATGCAGTTGATCGGATCTTAAGATACTTAAAGTCAGCCCTTGGAAATGGATTAATGTTATCAAAGAATGGAAATCTTGAAGTTGTTGGATATACATATACTGATTGGGCTGGTTTTATTACAGATAGACGCTCTACATTGGGTTACTTTATATTTGTTGGAGGTAACCTAGTCACTTGGCAAAGTAAAAAATAAAATGTGGTTGCTCGGTCTAGTGTAGAAGCAGAGTATTAAGGAATGGCTCAAGGAGTTTGTGAATTATTGTGGATCAGAGGACTCTTGACAGAATTTGGTTTTAAACTAGAGAAGCCAATGGAGTTATATTGTGATAACAAGTCAACTATCAATATTGCTCATAATTCAGTTCAACATGATTGAACTAAACATGCTGAGGTGGATAGACATTTCATCAAAGAAAAAATTGAGAACAAGCTCATATGTCTACCCTTTGTAAAATTAGAAGATCAATTAGCGGATGTCTTAACAAAAGCCGTCTGTGGACGAGTGTTTTATGACTCACTTACCAAGTTGGGCATTGGTGACGTGTATGCACCAACTTGAGGAGGAGTGTTGATGTGAGTTAACTTACTAAATCAAGGAGATTTATTTCCTAAGTTAATTAGGTGATTTACTTCCTTGTTTTATATAGTTGACGCATCCTTGTATAATTAGGAGATATCCTAATTAATTAATGTATCCATTTCCTTGTAAATCACCCTTATAAACTCCTATATATACCTCCTTATGAAGAGAATACAATAACCTAAAATATTCAAACCATATTCATATTTTAGCACATTCGACAACTTAACTTCAATGCACGCTCCCAATGATGCAGTAAGTCTTGCAGCTAGTTGATGCTAAGAAACAAAGCAAAAATAAGAACAAATTTTATTTATTTATTTATACTTTTCTTTAATTTCAGGGAACTAAATAATGATAAGCAAGAGAGGATCTCACAAAAAACTGCTCTCCTCTATTTACAATGTCATAGAAGAATGAATAACAAATCTCATTATCTACGAATTTGTACTAAACAAAGATCCAACCAAATACCAAAATGTTTCTTTTAACGAGTTTATCACATCATTACAACTGACTCAGACATATGAGCAACAAATCACATGAAAGGGAGAGTCATGACAACCCAAATGCACATCCTTGTAAAACGTACCAATTGTCCAAAAAATTGAAATGATGGCGACAAACCGAAAGAAAAACCAGACATGAATTGCAGAAAAAAGGGATAATCACCAGCCAAAATTTAAGGATAAGATTTTCCCACCACATAATCCTACCATGAAACCAACAATATAATATACTCAGAAACTAGTAGTGTAGAAGACACTGGAAGCATTGAGACTTTGAGACCCTTGGTCAATTTGGGTGCAACCAAACAGCACAACAATGAGCTGGTGGTGGGCAGGAGCCATAGGAGCTGCAAAGGTAAGCACTTTCTCCTCAAACCCATCAATTTTTTTTTCTTCAATTGATTGAGTTCCAATTTCCATGATCATCCCTGCTAACAATTCTCCCGCAAAAACCATCAACAACCAGAAAAAGTTTGATCCCAACGATGCACCACCCAAGTACCAGAGCGTGGCACTGGTGGCGGGGGTCACGGGGATCGTGGGCAATAGCCTTGCCGAGATCCTGCCACTCCCCGACACCCCTGGTGGGCCCTGGAAGGTCTATGGGGTAGCCCCTCAGGGCCCGCCCGGATTGGAATGCTGATCATTCCATCGAGTACATCCAATGTGATCTCTCAGACCCTCATCAAACGCATTCTGAACTCTCCCAACTCACCGATGTCACACACATCTTTTACGTCACTTGGGCCAGCAAGCCCACGGAAGCAGAGAACTGCGAGGCCAATGGCAACATGTTTCGAAACTTGTTGGATGCTGTGATCCCAAATGCACCAAATTTGCACCACATATGCTTGCAAACAGGTCGCAAGCATTACGTTGGTTCATTTGAGATGTTGGGAAAAGTTGAGCCTCATGAGCCTCCGTTTCATGAGGACCTCCCGAGGCTCAACGTGCCCAACTTTTACTACACATTGGAGGACATTTTGTTTGAGGAGGTGAAGGAGGGGTTGACATGGTCAGTGCACAGGCCTAGTGTGATTTTCGGGTTTTCGCCGTATAGCTTGATGAACATAGTGGGGAGTTTGTGTGTTTACGCTGCGATATGTAAGCACGTAGGGAAGAAACTGAGGTTTTCGGGGAGCAGAGGAGCGTGGAACGGGTACTGGGATGTCTCAGATGCTGACCTGATTGCTGAGCATCAGATATGGGCAGCAGTTGATCCTTATGCAAAGAATGAGGCTTTCAATTGCAGCAATGGGGATGTGTATAAGTGGAAGCATTTGTGGAGGGTTTTGGCAGAACAGTTTGACATGGAGTTTGAGGACTTTGATGATGCTGACGAGGGTGAATCGAGGCCGAGCATGGAGGAGATGATGAAAGATAAGGGGCCAGTGTGGGATGAGATTGTGAGAGAGAATGGTCTGGTGCCTACAAAATTGGAAGAGATTGGGAATTGGTGGTTTGTGGATGTCATGTTTGGGATAGAGTCAAGTGTGGACAGTATGAACAAGAGCAAAGAGCATGGCTTTGTGGGGTTCAGGAACTCAAGGACATCATTTGTAACTTGGATTGATAAGATGAAATCTTACAGACTTGTTCCTTGATGTGGTGGTGGTGGGGCCTAAGTTCTTTTTTCGTTTTTCTTGTTTTTGTTCCTTTGTCTTGTTGGTTTGGTTTTCTTATGTTGCTGTTATAATTGTTTTGTTAAGGTTGTAATACAAAATCTGGGTGGTTAGGGTTTATTGGCTTTGTAATTTTGTGTGAATTATGAATTAAGTCCATGAATTTTGGTCTTACATTACAATGATTTCAAGTCCCTTTTTTTTTTTTTTTTTTTTGTAATTCAGCTAGATGCATCACTTAAGGCCAAATCAGTACAAACAATCCACATGTATTTGTGGGGTTATTGATGAGGACATCTTTGTCAAACCAAGTAGGCTGCGTTTGGTTCATGGGTCTTGGGGATGGGAAACCAATTGCTTTCCCATGTTTGGTAAGTCAGGCATGGGAAAACGTTGCCTAGCACATGGGAAAGTATGAGGGAAAGTGAATCCTTCCTTCCTACTTGGGTTTCACTTTCCCTTCCCATGGGAAAGTAAGACTAACTTTTTTTATGACTAATTTGTCCTTACTAACAATTCATAATTACAGTTTTTATCCAACAATTATTGGTATTTTTTTATTATTTTAATAGGGATACAATTGGGAAACTAAACAAAATTTGTTTTCCATTCCTACTCAAAACAAACATGGGAAATGAAATAAAGTGATATTTCCGGGTCACTTTCCCGGCATTACCAAACATGGGAAAGGAATCACCATTTCCCATCCCTTGGGAAATGACATGGGAAATGATTTCCCATCAAATTCATTCCGTGAACCAAACGGGGCCTTAGGGTTTACAAAATAAAGAGATGGAAGAGGAAGTCATTTAATTTGGTCTTTAAATCTGGCAATATTTGATTCTTGCGATTAGTTTCTAAAATGACGGAATTTAGATTTCCATCATTTCAATTTCCGGCAATTGAAGATTTCATGATTTGGATTTATGTATGTCGGAATTTGTAAATGACAGAATTTTGTGAATGTCTCTATGGAAATTGTGAAATGACGCATATTTTGGTGGAAATTAAACTCGGGAATTTGATGCCCCAATTTCCACAATTTTTTCCGTGCATCATTTAATAAATTCCGCGCTTAAGTTGCCAAATAAGGGAATTATCAATTTCTCCTCTTAAATTCCCAACTTTTAGCTAAATTCTGAGTTATTTTCCCTCATCCGAACGGAGGGTAAGTTCTCCAAATTTTAGTAAGATTTTTAAGTTTTCCAAGTTAGGATTTCTAAGTTTCCTATTTTATTTAGGTTAGAATATCTGTTTTAGCAAGGGATAGGTTTAAGTTTGCTATAAATACCGCTCTCATGTAATTCATTAGGGAGTTAAGTTGTTGAGATATTAAGAAAACTGAAGCATCAGGATATAAATTATTTTAAGTAGAAAACTGTTTAACCCAACCATATAAATCGACTACCGTAAATTACAAATCTACCATCCAAAGATTTTGTTATGGCCAAATGTATTGTCAATTATCAACCTGGAAGATCAATTCACAAAAGCAGCAAATAGGGATTTTACTGATTCACATATACAATCAACCATTTTCTACAACAAAATGGAAAATGTGATGTGAAAGATGATTAGCAAATCCTATATGATTTCCCCAAAGAACCACATGAAGGGTCTGAATTACAAACTTGTCTACAATATCATCACCTACCTGCATCTCATGAGCAGTTCCTGGAGACATGACAGAAACAAATAATTAAAGGGAAGAGCCATTTCTGAAACATGACAACTGTATTCTTGATGGCTAGTAGGGAAAGTTGGAGAATTCACAAAATGCAAACGAACCGAGAAGGTTTTATAAAGTAAATGCTTCAATAAGAAGAATGAGGCGATTTCAGATCATGCTGGTAGCAGTTCCAAGCACAGAATACATGCAATGTTTAGAAACTAGTCCATCAACATTTCCATAACCTAAATTGGAGGCACTACCTCTATATTTCTTCCACTGATTATGTTAAAATTCAGATAATGTGACCTGCTCTTGCGGTACTCTTCAACTCCTAATTCTAAATTTCGGCCATCCACGTATGTCAGAGTTTAGAAAGCAGTAGAGCCAACTGTTCATCAGACACCTTAACTTCAACGCATGCTCCTAATGATGCAGCAAGCCTTGCAGCTAGTTGATGCTTACACTGGACAAGAAGAAACAAAGTAAAAATACGAACGAACTTGTTATTTTCTTTAGTTTCAGGGAACTAAATAATGACAAGCAATTGAGGAATCTCACACAAAGCTGCTCTCCTCTGTTTACAATGTCATAGAAGAATGAATAACAAGCACAATAGTGCTCAGCAAAACAGAAGTACTCCTCCTTCCTCCGGGATTCTCCTACGACCTAACCAGACAACATAAAATGAGAACTGGGATTTAAGTTTCCTTTCTACTTAAGAAGTTAACATAAATTTATAATTATTTGGCCCAAACAAACATGATTCTTTCCCCTGAATTGATTTGCATAAGTTACCAAATTTCTTATTTTTGAAAAGAGTTACCAAATTTCTTATCCTTTTGGCTGAACATGAACATTAAACAACTAAACAAATTCCAAGAGATTTCTTGGCAGTTCCCAGCCATAAAGATAAACTTGTTGCTCAAATTTCAAGTCATCTACATTCAAAATTCTGCCCAAACTGCTTCAATGTGCATACCTGAAATACTAAATTCAGTTGAAACCCAGAAAATGATATGAATAAAAGTCAAACCTGAAAGATAGAACGTCCACTGGGCTCACCCAAAACCCTCTTGACACCTCTTTGATCCACTATCCTTGTTGCTCTCTCCAAGTTCTTACCGAACACTAAATGCAAGCTGAATTTTGACCGCAACAGACATTATTGGAACAAAATTTTCAGCTTTTCTCAAAAGGGTTTAACAAAGAATTTGAAATGAGATGAGACTAACATGGAGAGCTGATCATCGGTCACTGTCCCATTTCAGCCATTTCAATTAGTTCCTTCTCATCAATGCCGACATTATATTTATAAAAAATGAAAGCAAAGGTTATGTCTTTTAAGTGGGAAATACTCAAAAACAAAAAAGAAGAACAAGAAAACAAAAAACATATAAATTAGAAAGAGAAAAGAAGGAAAAGAGAAAGGACCTGAACCAGTTGATTCAATGGCCTTCCAAACTGCCTCTGCAACCAAGCTACTTGCACTCATATTCTCAGTTTGCCACGCCCTATAAAAGATGGGTTTGATGACAGAGCTTGGGGAAATTCAATAAACAGGGCTCCAATTCCTGAATCTGATTGGGTTCCCAAGCAAAACGTTTGACAATAGCTTCTGCAGAGATGAAGCATCTTTCTCACGGGAATGAACCTTTCCACTATTTTTAAGAATTGAGAGACCGTATAGTTGTAATTTTTATTTTTTTGAGAAAAATTTAAATTTAGAATTTTTGTAATAAAAGAAGAAAAACATTTCAAAAAGCTAATATGTTTGCTTGATTTGATATGAGTCGTTGCGATGCTATTTGTGTTTTGAAAAATTAGTAAACTACATTTTTTTTATAAAAAAAAAACGAGCGATAGTCTAAATTAAAGATGTCAAAAACGTTCTAACCTGAGATTAGGGGTGGGCATCAATCCGGCCGATCCGGTTACACCGGCCGAACCGATTATATTGGTTTGGTTTGGTTTGGTTTTGACCAAAGAAAAAGTCAACAGTTTCAAAAACCGATCCGAACCGGTTTGGTTTGGTTCGGCTGCGGTTTGGGAGTTTTGAAAACTGTCATAAACCAAACCGGACCGATTATAAATCAATTTATTATTTGTTTAATTTAATTTACATGTGGCAAGGCTTGAGTGGTTAGTTGAAAGTGTACCATGTACCTCAGCACACCTGATTGGACTCCAAAACTAATACTCACAGACCCCATTCTCTCTCTTGAGCCTCTCTCTCTCTTCTTCCTTCGTTTCAACCCTAGCCGCAACTCCCTCTCATCATCACTCTCTCTCTCTCTGTCTCTCTGCTCTACACTCCACCTCTACCTCTCCCGCCCCTAGCCGTCAATCGTCGTTCGAGAGGGCAGTAGGTTGTTGCTTCTGGCAGCTAAAAGCAATTTATGTCATCTCGTCGTTGCGGTGGGGAAGGACGTGAAGGAGAGCGAAACGACGCTGCTTTGGGCGGTAAAGAACTTCCCGGGGAAGAAGATATGCCTGCTCACAAGCCTTCCCGCGTGCTTTCACTTTGTGAGTTTTTGATTTTGAATGTTGATTTTCGATCAATGTCTTCTGGTTTATGTTCTGTGAGAGCTTGAGCTTGTGTTTGGCTGCTGAGATAATACAACAAAAGCTAGGGGAGTTGAATTCTGAGTCAATTGTGGAGTAGTTTCCATCTTCAATTTCTAGTTGTAATTTATTTGTCATCAGAGCTTTTAATTATTGTGATTTTGCTATTCTTTGCAGCAGAAGGAAATGGTCCTGCCAGTAAATTGAAACAAGGAGCCATCAATTATGTGTGTTCATCGTCATCTCGTTGATATATGAATTTTCTATTTCAGCTGGACGCTTTGAAACTATTCATACTCGAAGAAGATATTCAGGTATTTTTTATTTTTTCATCTGATTATTTCAATCTGTAAATTAGATTGGGTTCCTTGGATTTTGGTTTCTGTTTGGGTACTGAGAAAGTAGTGGGAAAATGAACTAGATTATCTTATGCATCAATATTGAGTTGTTTGCATAGTTAACGTAGTGTTCCTAATGATTACTATGGTTTTAGGTTTTTGAGCATTTCACTACATTGGTTTCAGAGTTGGAATGGGGGTCGTAGAGGCAATGCAACATTTGGAGTCGTTGAGAACAATTGCTTCACTTAATGGTAGTCATTCTGATGTAAGATTGGGACAATTGCCCATGGAAAATGGAGAGCGCTCTTTCCATTCCCAGTCACCTAAGTTAAAGAGGCGCAGAATCCCTGCAATCTATATCTAAATGTTATGCAGAGAATAATCTTTGGACTCAACAATTTTTACCTGTTTGTTCCTGTTTATGTGACTTTTTGAGTTGATTTGGCATGATCCTTAATGTAGTGAAAATTGGGAATGGATACACCTATGTTTTTTTTTATTGATCCTTGTATTCTACTGCAGTGCAAATGTTTTTGGGGTTTCAACAGAGTCTATGCAGCTTTCATTTGATGCCAGAGGAAATGCATTTATTATTTCTCTTAATGCATCAGAGTGGACCTCTTTAGTCCAGTAACTCGCCTTTAGTTTGGGTTGGTTTGTTATTGTAGGGCTCAGATTCATCTCTACGTTCCATAAGGAGATAAAATGAGTAATATGCTATGTGTTTATGTTGCTGGACTAGTATTCTTAAGAAACAGAGCTTGTGTCATACAATACTCTTATGAAACTCATTATTGTTGTTTTTATTTGCAGAATGAGAATGTCAGCAGAGGGAGAGAAGTTCTATTTTACTGTTTTGATGTGCAGAATGTTGTGTTGAATCTGATGGGGCTGCTGTTTGGAAGGATTCACTGTTTTTTAAATCATGATTTGTAATAACTATATAATTAAGCACAATAGGATTGTATTTCTTTGAGAATCATGTTCTGTAATAATTATTATTGCTTGCAGCTTGTTTTCTTTCTTCTGTTTTTTCTTTACCTCTTTGGGTTGTATGATTAGTGAATGTTTTATGTGTTTGATATTAGGAAACTTGAGAATGAACATGTTCGGTTACATGGAGAAAATGATGTTTTCTTTTATGCCTAAACCGGCCGAACCAAACCGCACCAAACCGGATATGAATGGTTTGGTTTGGTTTGGTTTTCATTTTGATTTTAGCTCAAACCGAACCACACCGAACCGTGAAACTTTAATTGGTTCAGCTGTGGTTTGAGGATGAAACCGGACCAAACCGGACCGTGCCCACTCCTACCTGAGATTACTAATATGAATTTACACTATAGAGCAAATATTAAAAATGACACAGTGATATCTTGAAAATATTTATAAAAAAAACTAAAATTTAGGAATTACATTACAACAAGAGAAGAGAGCTCTTAAATTTCTGTAAACGACTTAGAAATTACACAATAAGAGCACACCCAAATTCCATTTTGAGGGAATAAAAGTACACACCATAGTGATTGTTTTTCAATAGAACTACAACATGTGGCAGAACTCTTCACACAAAGTATCTCAGTTGTGAATATTTTTTACTCTTCACACAATTTTGCCACTGATTATTATTTTTTAAATACAAGCGAGGTGGCACATGGATTCGAACATGAGACCACTGTTCTGTAAGTCAAAGCCCTATTTGGCACCATAGATTCTTTTCTTGATGTAAAAGATTTAGATAACCTCTAAAGCCTTCACAAGAGAGCAGAGAAAGTTTTCAGGCCTACCTAAGAAGAATGTCCCTAAAGGATTGCAATTCAGAGGCAACATGACTAATACCCTTTCGGTCTCTTGGGGATTCAACAGAACAAGCAATTCCAATTTGAAAGATCAAACACAAGCACTTCAGCTTTTTTTGAGTGTCATTGGTTCTCCTTCCAGTGTGATCTCCTTGAAGAAGTAGTGGATCTGCAATTTCTGTAACTCCCTCAGGAAAAGCCACCTTGACAAAATTATGTAGGTTCAAGCCTTCACTAAACATGTGGTCAGTGGGTCTCTTGCCTGTAAACATCTCTAGCAAGAGAATGCCAAAGCTGTAGACATCCCCATATGTTGTCACCTTACTTCCCATACCATACTCTACAGTTCAAACATCACAAATTATCACTACAAATGTGAATTAAATTACTCTCTTCTCATTATATTTGTATAAGAAAGGATAAAGGATACTGTGAACATTACCTGGAGCTACATAACCAACTGATCCTCTTATGCCAGTGGAACTTATTTGATTTGAAGAAACGTTACTAGTTTCTTTAGGGAGAAATCTTGCTAGTCCGAAGTCAGATACATGTCCGGTCAATCGGTCGTCCAAAAGAACATTGCTTGGCTTGAGATCACAATGAACTATTGGTGTTCCACAATGGTTATGAAGATAATCTAGAGCACAAGCAACATCAATGGCAATGTCTAGCCTCTGAGCAAGATTTAAGTTCTTAGGTGCATCTCTTACCCCCTCTGTTGGAGTAGTTGGATGCAACCACTCCTCTAAGCTCCCGTTGTCCATGAACTCGTACACCAGGGCCTTGAAATCGTTGCCACGAAAATCAACACTCGAACATATAGTTAAAATCTTGACAAGATTTCGATGCCTGATATTTCTCAAGGCCTCACATTCAGCTATGAAACTCTTAGAAGCTCCCCGGCGTAACAGGTTGAGCACTTTCACTGCAACAAGCTGAGCTCTATCATCATCAAGAAGTAGGCCTTTGTACACAGACCCAAAACTTCCAACACCAATCAAATTAATGGAAGAGAACCCATCAGTTGCTTTTAGGAGAGTAGAGTATGACAGTTGCAATATAGAGTTTTCCAAACTTGTCATTTCAGTTTCTTTGCTTATCTTCTTTCTTAGCGGATGAAGAAATATAAGAGACAGCAACATAGCTATTCCTAGAAACCCGGATATAGAGATTACTAAAATGAAGCTATGAGACAATCCTCCACCCTTAGACTCCTTAGAATGTTTGCATTTGGGCAGCTGAAGCTCAGCAATGCCGTCACAGAGCCTGTTGTTTCCAACAATTGAAGTCACACTAAGAGTGTTAAAAACACCTTCAACTGGTACAGCTCCCAGAAATTCATTGTAAGATAGGTTCAGATTTTTCAAGAACGAAAACCCCTGTAAAAATTGTGGAATTTCACCCTGCAGATTGTTGCAAGAAAGATCCAAATCTCGAATCCGTTCCAGTGAAATCATAGAAGAAGGAATAGGCCCCTTGAACAAGTTGCCTTGCAAGTGTAGGACTTCTAAGCTCAAACAGCTACCAAGGCTAGTGGGAAGTTCTCCTGCTAACATGTTATCAGAAATGTCCAATGCCCCTAGACTCTTCAACTGTCCAGCCTTCAATGGAAAGGGACCAACAAAGTGGTTTCTAGACAAGTCCAAGGAAATTGATAAGGAGGGGAGGCCAATAACATGTTGAGGTATTGGGCCACCCAGGTTATTTTGAGAGAGATTCAAAAGGAGCAGCCTCTGGCATTCCCCTAGGCTTGAAGGGATGCTACCCTCAAGATTATTTCCTTGCAATAAGACTTCGGTTAACATTGTTAAATTTCCTAGAGAGGAAGGTATGCTCCCTGATAATTCATTGTTTTGAAGACTCAATCTCCTAAGCCTTGAAAGTTTCGCAATGTCGTTGGGGATATGACCTTTGAAGTTGTTATTCCCCATGCCCAATAATTCTAAGTTAACCAAGTTCTGCAAATTTGGCACTTGCCCAGTTAGTTTGTTCTCTGAAATATTCAATTCCACTAGACTTGTGGCATTGGATATTGACATAGGAATGGACCCAGTAAATTGGTTCCCATAAATGTGAAAGTATTGGAGATTAGGAAGAGTGTTTCCCAAGTCTGAGAGAATGCTCC
Organism: Prunus avium; assembly: GCF_965620075.1. Taxonomy (NCBI): domain Eukaryota; kingdom Viridiplantae; phylum Streptophyta; class Magnoliopsida; order Rosales; family Rosaceae; genus Prunus; species Prunus avium. The sequence continues at coordinate 31,693,191 of NC_142291.1, forward strand.
CTTGAATTTGGTTTTGTGACAAGGAAAAAGCAATGAGAGCAGAGAGGTTGTAGATGGAGGGAGGGACACTACCAGACAATGTATTTGAGGCCAATGAGATATTTGTTAAATTTCTCAATTGACCTAAAGAGCTAGGAATGCTTCCTTTCAAGTTGTTATCATTTGCACCAAGTATCATCAGAGATGAAAGATTACCAAGGGAAGGAGGGATTTCTCCTGTTAAGTGATTAGCTTGCAGAACAAGGCTTTGAAGCTTCGACAAGGTGCTGATTTCTGGCGATATTTTACCCACCAAGTTGTTGTAGCCAACATTGAGATTGATGAGGCTGAGGCAATTAGAAACATTGACAGGAAGAGAGCCACTAAGTGAGTTATTGTCTAGACGAAGTACCTGCAATCTGCGTAAATGCCCGATTTCCAGAGGGATTTGATGACTGAAGCTGTTGTTTTGGAGATGTAGTTCCCTTAAGAAGCTTAGATTGCCTATGTGTGGGGATATGGTTCCCACTAAATTTTGAGACTGGAGATCTAGCCTAATGACCCTCTGATGATGCTGTAGACTGCAGTTGACACCTTGCCATAGGCAAAAGTGAATGGAGTCTTTCCATGAGCTCAAGACCCTATGGGGGTCTTGCAGTATTTGAGCTTTCATGGCTTGCAATGCAAACCTATCTGTCACATTTCCTGGCAATGAGCTCCCACAGTAGACTAACGTGCTAAAGAATGAGTATATTAAGATGAGTCTTAAAACCAAAACCCCCATTTTGAATTGGGTAACTAGAGAGAGAAAGATAGATGGGTTGAGATGTGAAATTGGCCGGTTTTATTTCGTATCAGACATGACAAACTAGATTTTTTATTTGAGACAGGAAGTAAGAACCTGCATAACATTTTCCAACTAGTTTCAAATTTGCTTAATTTCCAAGGACCACGTCATTGGTCTGTCTGCTAGTCTTGCTCCAAGGAAGTAAGCTACATGCTTTGACTATTCTGGTCAACATAATATGTCGTGTTTCATAACTTCCACGAAAGTGTGAAAAAGAAAATGACTTGGTTGAACAAGACCCCAACGTGTTCTGGATGGTACGAAATTTAGACTGAAGATGAGAATGTGGACCGAGGTTTAATTAGTTCGTTTTCTAAATTAAATAATTATATCAGTCATTGTCTTAAAGAATTTTAAGCAGTACTATCCCTCTAATCGAACTTAACCCCCTGAATTATATTTTTGTCCATTCACATTAACCAACTTAAAATCCAACTACAAATATACTTTAGTAGCTCTTAGAATAGTAATACTTTTTCCCAAATGTTCAACACCCAAAAAATAAAAATAAAAACTAAAATGAAAAAGAAGAGAACCGCCGGTTTGATCAAACCCAATTTGTTGCTTATGATGGAAACCATGAACATGAAGAAACCACAATGAGAAATCAATAGAACAGGTCATTAGAATATTTGGGAGGAAGAGGGGGGGTGAGATCACAAAATTGGTACTACAACTTCTCTGGAGTTTGCAGGCAGTCTGGGCCAACCAAAGTACATGAAGTGAAGGAAAAAAAAACAGAAAAAAAGACTCTCAGTTGCAGAAATTTACTCCCAGTCTGCATTCAAACGTGCTTGTATACCTATGCTATAAAATTCATCTATTATACCCCAACCAATCCAGAAAAAAAAAACCTAACCTTATTCACAAGTTTTTTTGATTATTTCAACTACTAACTACACTATGCTAGGGTATCAACCATTCAAGGGTTTTCTTTCGTTCACTAAACGATGTGATGCAGACCCTGTTCTGCATCATCTGCACTAACCGAGAAAATATCAACAGGTGCTCTGGTGGAGCCAAGAGTACTGTGCTTAATTTTATGCTTCGAGGAGCTTTTGTGGTGATCAAGATAGACTACAATGACAGTGATGTCATCATGGAAGTGACGCCTTACTCCCTTTTCAATTTTCTTTATGTCATCATATCTCATCTCCCTCTTCTTTGCAGCCTCATGAAGAGCAGCCCTTACTAATCTCTTTGCAATACCCTGCAAATATTAAACCAACATATGGAATTCTGTCACAGAGATGTCCAGAACACACTCAAATACAAATTTGAATAATTTAATCCTACTGCTATTATTACTTCAAAACATTTGAATATATTCGACGGGGAAAGAATAAAGAGCGAATAAATGGAAGGGAAACAAGCATATGCTCAAGTACCTAACAAACTGACGAAGATAATGACAATAACAAGGTGATAACCTAAGGTCCTCTTGGTATTACTGTAAAAAATAGGTGAAGGATGGGAACTTACTGCTCTAGGGTTTTTGAAAACAATTTCTACTGCTGCTTCATCACTCAACTGTTCCCAGAGGCCATCTGATGCAAATATCAAAAATGAATCCTGTGGCTTAAGGTTCCTAGTAATGATTGACGGCTCTGCTGTCATCACTGGCCGCTTCATAGGAACGGGATTCAGAAATTGCTGGTATATTGGGTCTCTGTTGAACTCAGGCTTCTTTAGATAAACATCCCCAATAGATCTTGACACCTGAAATATAAATAATATAAAATAAAAAAAACCTTTTAGACCACATACTCCAGTACATATAATTCATCTAATACTATCTCTAGAGGTACAAACAGAAAAACTGAGACACTCAACTGCAATACTTTACACTTGAAATAAGAAACCAAATATTCACAAGCTCAACAAAGTTGCATGGAGATAAATGAAAAATAAGGGCACGATAGTTACATAAGCTTCCTTCCTATGTTTCTGGGGGTCTCGTGTACATCTCATGCATGGAAAACAAACACTTCTAACCAACCTGCATGAGATGCTGGATCAGGAGGCGGGGCATAAGAGTCCTGGAACATACAACTCTCTTTAGAAAACTAAGAATACAGGGAACAAGTTCAATACGTTTTTCTGAATAAAGACATAGGAAACAGATAATGCCTCGAATTCATATATCTTGCACAACAATGTTGATCAATGAAAAAACCAATGACTTAAAACAACAGTTTTGATTCTAAGCCTGACAAAATTATACAGCACATACATAAAAAACGGATCATCTAAAACCATACTGCTTACTCCTAGGATTGCCAACATGCAAGTCACCTCATAAGAACTCATACTTTAGGCAGCAACAAACAACGAACGAATTGTTTCATGAAAAGAGTCCGGATGTACCTGAATTATGCCCTTTATTCTCCAAACTCCACGAGTATACACCACCACATGCGCATCATCTGGATGGAGTGCTTCGACCTCCTTCCTGACCTGCTCATCTCCTACATTGTGGTCAGTGGACAAGCGTTCTGCCACCACCGCACTCCTCTTACTCTCTGAAACTCTCCGGCCAAGGACTGCTCTGGAGTCCCCGAGATTGGCCACATACAAAACATCATCCGATATCGCACCCACAAGGCAACACGACCCTACCGAAGCAATTTGCGGCATCACCGGCAAAGATCGCTTCACCAGACGCAAAAACTCATCCTCAGTGGCGCTGAACGCCTTCTTAATCACATCCGGCGACAACCCACCTTGCTCCGTGGCAAATTCTACAAAACCCACATAAAATCTCAGAATCTCTAACCACAAAAGCAATCAAATTCAAGTCCTTTCACTACTCCTAAACCCAATTTTCTTATATGCCCTTAAACCCATTTCAAAATATTCAAATTCAAGTATTTTTGCTTAAACCCCAATACAAAATTAAATCGAATAAGAAAGAAGAGTGAGACATACTGTGTAAATAAGGAAAGAGGTGGTTGTTGACGAATCTAGAAGCTTCAGGGCCACCATGGCCGTCATAAACACCAACATAGGTCGCAGAGGGAGAGGTGAAGACCTGACCCTGATCTTCCAAATTCGAATTGGCCTGAACCACAGCGATCGAGTAGTCACCGGAGGCGTGGGGCTTCAAGTCCATGTGCCAAAGCCCATCGCCACCTCCTCCAGCACCAAATCTCAATCCGAAGCAGCGCTCAAGCGGCCTGTAGCACGAGCGCAGCATTGTGTTTCACTCCCGTCTCCGATTTTGGGTTCTGCGTTTTGGGTTTTGCCTCTAGTCGTTTTTTCGTGTAGAATTTGGTGGTTCGGCGACAGAAAATACAGAGAGAAATAGAGATTGAGATTGAGAGAGAAAGATGATCGTAGAGGCAGAGGCAAAGTCGTGGGGAAGACGCGTGAAGAGGGAAAGCAGAGACTAGTGAATATGAAACAGCGTATGCTTCAACGAATCCCTCCTTTTATACACTCCACTCTACCGCGTCAGAAAAATGAAAGTGCTTTTTCTTTTTCCTTATTTTTCGGTCAAAATAAAATCTCATATTTTACTCTGTCATTTACTACCCATTGCGTGGTAAAAAAACTAACATTTACAATTACACGCGAGTCACACGTATTAGTTAAATTCAAGTATTTTTATACTGCAGAATAAAAAATCAACACGTTTTAACTTTACAGCTCACTTCATACTCGGTCTTTTACTAGTGAGTGAATCTCGAGATTACTCGTGTATGTTCTTTGTTTTTTTTTTTTTGTGTTTGATTTTGTTTCTTTTGCACAAATTTTTTGGGATTCATTTACAGTGATGAGTAAGAAAATTATGATTGTGACATTTTAAGTCACTTAAATAAAAAGGGCAACTTTTTGACAAAAAATAAAAATAAAAAGGGTAACTTGATGCATGACTTGGGGCCACTTACCTTTAACAATTTATTTTTACCTCAATCAGAATATATAATTACAAAGGAGGTAAATTACGATTACCTCCTCAATATAATTAATTTTAAAAATACTTTTTTGTGTGTGTTAGATTCCTTGTTCTTGAGGCTGCTTATTATAATTTAAATGAACTTAAAGTATATGTATATCAACCTACACGTTGAAGCAACTCAATATGCTTTAAAATGGAGAAGAATGGAATTGACTTCAAAAATTTGGAACAAATGATAGAATATTTTTTTCAACACACGTCTACAATAAAGTTACGCAATGAGATTTTAAACTCATCACAAATATATATGTCGATATCGCATCTATTTGAGTCGAACTACGACTTATTTTGATGAAATAGATGCGACTAAGTTAGTTTTTGTTTTAAAATTATCTTAGATTTTGCTTTATATTCTGTTAAATAATTTGAGAGCTTAAGACAAAAGTTTTTTTTTTTTTTTTTTCTGGTAATATTATGTTCAGATAAAATATAAAATTCTTTTTAACTGCAAACAGATAAACGTAAATCTTTGAATTGAAACCAAACGTCCAGTTGTAATTAATTTGAAAACCAAATTCAGGTGAAGCGTCCAGCTGTAACTTTTACAAATATTTATTATCTTTTAACTGGCATATATATATATATATATATATATTTCTTCTAACAATAATCTTATTGTTTTGGTACCAAACTTTTGAGATTGTTACTAGAAAAAAAAAAACATAAGGTGAATTAGACCAGACTTAACATTCAAATGGTAAGCTAACCACAATCAGTGGCACCTTATACTATAGCATGCACAACAATCACTTGGCCATCAACTTTTGAAAAAGCCAAACTTGATGGGAAAAAAAGGTTTAGATGCAAGAGAAATATAAGAAGAAGAAAAAAAAAATTATTGGGTGCGATGTGAAGTGTGACGGTGACGCTTGTTCACACTATCTCACGTGGTGTTTATATTTCATTATGGAAAATGCTAGAGGCACCAACTTTGGGCACCAACTTGCTCACAAACTCTCTAATAGAGCGTGAGACTCGTTGTATTGGCGGGCTCCACCTCTATTAGAGAGTTGGTGAGCAAGTTGGTGCCCAAAGTTGGTGCCTCTAGCACCACCCTTTCATTATTTAGGTATAATGAGTAAATAACACGATGCGTTAGTGTGACAGTGACACTGTAAATATCAGTGGGATTTGTTCTGTAGGCACAATCGCTTGCCAAATCCAAGAAAAGGAAAATGGCAGTGGTTTTGTACCTCTCAAGTTAATTTTCAATGGTGAAGTTAATTAACAAGGTTGCTTGGAAGATTAACTACGAGAAGAAGCTTTGTCCAAAATTGTAATCAAGTTGAATCGAATTCCTTGACTAAGTCTGATGAATGTGCGTGTTGGGAGATCTAATTAAGCTCCTTAACTGTAGGGTGATGAGTTGTATGCACAGAGTTGTCTACGCTGGAATATATGAACTCTTTATTCATGGGATTAGTAGAATCAATTACCCTCTTGCTGTAAAATTTGAGGTCGAAATTTGATGAACAAACATGATGATTAGCGAGTTCCAAATGCTTAAAGAGATACAACGAAGATTGAGTTGAGACGAAACTTAAGATAATAGTTGTTAATCACATACTAACTACATCAAGTAAGTACTGAGTCAAACTTGAAAACTTAAGACCATCTTCAACAGTGGGCTAAATCCTCAAATTTAGCTAGTTCACACCTAAAACCCGTCTCCAGCAAGTGGGATAAATGTGACATGTCACCATGCCAAACCCAATTGGCAGGCCAAATGGGCCAAATATTGGACCAAATGTGGCCTACTTCTTGAGTGGGCTATATCTTATTTTATTATTAATTGAGTGGGCTATTTGTTGTTTTTAAATTAATGTTTTACGTTCTTGGAGATGGTCTAAGAGCATTCAAAATGGGCTTTATAAATCACATCCTTAGTGAAAATAATGAAAATAATGAAATACTAATTATTTATTTAAGGATAAGATAATAATTAATTACAAATATTAAACTAAACAAAAAAAAAGGACCCGCCCAGGCCGCCTAGCGCCTAGGGCCTAGGCGCCCAGACGGCCTTTTGTTTTTTGTTGTTGTTGGAGCAAATTACACACAGGTATATCCGCTTCTGTTAAAGATTTGTTCTCATTAACACAAAACGTATGGAATCAAGCATTGCACTTTTGTTTTCAGGCTATTGTTCAAACAGAAACTGAACGGCAAATTGATCATATTTAAATCAATCCAATACACACAGGCTGGTCAACTCTACAGTTGAAACTGTTCATTTCATCACATCCTCAGCCTTTGGAGCAAACCTCAGCTCTGACAGCAGATCAATCCCAAAAACAGCATCAACCCGAGCTCTCCGAGTTGCATATGTTCTCGAATTTGTCTCGCCTTTGAAGAAAAGACTGAGCAGATTGTTGGAAAACCCAGTGATAATTATCCCTGCATTGTGATTCTTCACAGGGCTGCCAATGACCTCAGGCTCAGCAATTGGGTTCTTAAGATTCCAAAGCACCAACTGTGGTACAGTTGCATACCCTCTATTTCTGTTCTTAAAGGCCTTCTCAAAATCAATCAAATGCAGGAGAAGCCAGAGCATTTTTAGAGAAAAAAGATATTCCATACATAAATAAAAAAAGAAAAACTTCAAGGGATATATCATATTATATATATGTATATATTCTGCAGGTTCCCAGATTAAAACCCATATGAATTCCGCAACTAATTTCTTCTTGGTGTTTGAATATTTTCTGTGATATTTCTTGTGGGACTAATGGCAAACCATGTACAGAAAATTAACTGAAGTCTATATCTGTAGATGTCATGTTTAGTTAGAATTGAAAACGAAATCCCAAAAGAACAGATTCATACTATGATTGAACAAAACTTATTATGTTGATCGTATTTACATCAATCGAATACAAAGAGGCTCGTCAACTCTTCAGTTGAAACTGCCCATTTCATCACATCCTCACCCTTTGGAACAAGCCTCAGCCCTGACAGTACATCAATCCCACCAAAAGCACCATGTACCTGACCTGCATATGTTCTCGAATCAATCTCGCCTTTGAAGAAAAGACTGAGCAGATTGTTGGAAAACCCAGTGAGTTTAATCCCTACATTGTGATTCTTCACAGGCCTACCAATCTCCTCAGGCTTAGCAATTGGGTTATTAAGATTCCAGAACATCAACTGTGGCACATTAAAATACCCTCTCTTTCTGTAATTATCCAAGGCCTCCTTAAAATCCAGCACCCAATTGTTCTTAGAGGCCTTCTCAAAATCCCTGTATGTGAACACAAAAATCCTTTTAGGAACCTTGGCATTACCCTCTGCGATGGCAATCTGCAGAACTTGATTGTAAATCTTTGAAAAATCCACCTGCTCAGCACACTCTATATGTCTCATGAACTCACATTTGGACTTAAGATTGTCTCCTTCAATTTTGTGCAGCCTTGGGAAATCGCTGAACGAGAAAACAGAACCTTGCCATGGTTTTTCGCTGAGCTCCGAAACCAACAACCCCATTGAAATGCAAACCATCTCCTTCAATGTCCCTCTCTTGCTCTCAGGGAGATCACACACTGCAATACAATTCCTGAGCTTCCCTGTGTTCTGCAACTTGTGGACTACTCTCCGCCATTGAAGCTCTGCAATCTCATCATCACAGCCGCCATGTTCCTTCTCCAATGAGGCCACCACCTGGTGAGGAAGATTTAGCTGGTCACCAAAGCACATGTTGAAAATAGTTTTCTTTCGTAATAGCATGTCCACAAGCTTCATGCAAATGTTGATTGGCAATTTGCTTTCATCATGGCCTCCACCAACACCACAACTAAAGATCTTCCTGTAGATTTCCAAAGCAATCAGCGCCTTGCGGTTCTTGAACGATGATGATGACTTGTTGTTCTGTTTCGCAGCCGTTGAGCACTCCAATGCCTTGCGCAGGGGGCTAAGTACTTGTTTCCTCAATCGATCACGAACCCTATAAGAATAATGAGCTTCTTCAACATCTTTGTACTCTTCAAAATTATGGCGTGAAAACATTCTCTTTGCTATGTTTTCACATATCAAAGTTTCTCTGTCGTAAGACGAATCAATCGAAGGACATAATTTGGAAACAGAGCTGATTTTTTCAATCTCGCCAGACTCCAAAGACAATAAATCTGATGTCAGTATTTCCACAAACACTTCGGATACAATATCGTGCAACAACCGATAGTCTGGGTCGTTTTGGTACCTATCAACCGCGCTCTTCGCTCTTGCAATGCGAACTTCTCTGACTGGCTTGATCTCTTTCTTCTCTTTCTCCTCCTTTTCCTTTGTTTCATTTGTTTCATCCGTGGACCAATAGCGGGACCAATAGCCTGACCAATAGCTATTCCTAAGTTTCTGTCTCTCTTCCTCCTCCTTTTCCTTTGCTTCATCTATGGGTATCTGCAAAACCCTATAAAGAATCTCCAATAGATCTTTGAACCAACCCAATTCCACAAAAACCTTGAGATTCAAAGCCAAGGTTAGAGGGTGGTTTTTGTGGAGCCACACGAGGGATTTGTAAAAGGCTTCTTTGTTGGGCCTCACCGCCATTCTCAGGCAAAATATGAGCTTGAGAGTTGTGAGAGGATCATGGTTCCATGCCTTTGCTTCATATGTCATCAGATCCTCCTGGCACCGATACAAGTACGCGTGCGTGGGAGGGTTTTCTTTGGATTTATCAGAGTATGTGGTGGCCTTGAAGAAGAATTCAAGGCAGGGGTTTAAGGGTGGGTTTGAAGAAAAAGACCGGCCTTTACCCAGTGGGGGGTTTTCTTCATGAGGTTTGATGATGGTGGAAATGGGGTGGTCAAGGTGGAGCTCCGGTGGGCCCAGAAGACAAGCTGTAGGAACCATGATTAGGGTCTAAGGGTGGGTAGAACGACTACACAGTCGGATTGGATCGATGGGTTCTGGTTTTAGAAAGATTTGTGGCTTATTTATAGGATGAAATTACTTGGTCATCAAGTATATTGTAGGTTATGATAACATAACCGAGCTTGGCCATCATCATCTGTTGTTTTTTTAAATTTATCCAAGCTAATTTGTAATTTATTTTACTGAAATTAATTTGTTAACTTTTTACCTGCAATTAATAAGCTAAAATTGTTGCAAGTCAAAGATTTCTTTCGTTTTATTTTTGTTTTGTTTTCCATTCTAGTGCCAATTTTGAAACAATAAAGCCATTTAAATAACATAAGCAATTAAATAATTTCTAATTAAGCCATTTAATGATAATCATAAGATTGGATGAGATAGGTCATGAGTATACATGTTAATTAAATTCAAACTACGAGCATCTCCAATAGTATTAGCAAATTAAAGTTTGTTGACCTATGTGGCAATTTGAAAAAGTTTATTTGCTACTTGAATATTTTTTGCTCCAACTGACTTTTCAATTCAATTAATACAATATCATGAAAAATATGAAAACATGTGAAAAGTGTATGTATTTATTATAAGGAAAGAAAAAATGCATGTTTTCAACATTTTCAAGGTAATTAAGTTTTGTTTTTCCAAAGTAAAATTAAATGTTTTGAAGAGCCAAAGTCAATTTATCAGTCCTGAAGAGAGAGTTACATACTAAATCGAACCTGAAAACTTAAGGGCCCGTTTGATAACCATTTTATTTTTAGTTTTTAGTTTTCATTTTTCATTTTTGCGCTAGAGTATAGAGGAAAATGAGAGTGAGAATGAGAGTGAGGATGAGATTGAGAGAGACAATGAGAAGGAGGAGTAATAAAAGTGAAAACAAAATCTTGAAAGTGAAAAGAATTTGAAATAAATTTAGTTTTTGGTTTTACTTTTGTTACTCCTCCCTCTCATCATCTCCTCTCATATTCCATCTCAATCCCAATCTCCACTCTCATTCTCACTTCCATTCTCCCTCTTTTTCCTCTATACTCTAATACCCAAAAAAACTAAAAACTAAAAACTGAAAACTAAAATTGAAATGGTTATCAAACAAGACCTAAGTAATTAGATTTAGATGAAAAGTTCATATCATTGTGGAATTTGTTTTCCATTAACAATTATATGCCCATTTCAGAATATAATGACCATTAAAATGTATTGAAAGATGCTAGCTAGCTAATAGTACAGAAAATCAACCGAGTCATATTTCATCCTTGGTAAAAATTGAAAACAAAACCCAAAGAAAAGATTCATATATTATGATTGAACAAAACTTATTACAAGATGTTGATCATATTCACATCAGTCGAATACAAAGAGGCTCGTCAAGTCTTCATTTGAAAGTGCCCGTTCCATTACATCCTCAATCTTTGGAGCAAACCTCCGGAGTGACACAAGATCAATCCCAAAAGCAGCACGTCCCTGAGCAACCCGAGCTGCATATGTTCCCGGATTCGATTCCCCATTGCAGAAAAGACTGAGCAGAGTGTTGGAAAACCCAGTGATGATCATCCCTGCATTGTGATTCTTTACAACATGGCTACCAATGAAGTCAGGCTCAGCAATTGAGCCCTTCAAATTCCAAAACACCAACCGTGGCACATATGCATACCCTCTCTTACTGTAATTCTTCACAGCCTCCCTATAATCCAGCACCCAATCATTCTTAGAGGCCTTGTCAAAATCCCTATATGTGAACACAAAAATGCTTTTAGGCATCTTGGCATTGCTCAGCTTCTCCATCATGGCAATATGCAGAACTCCATTGTAAATCTTTGAAAAATCCACATTCTCAGCACACACTATGTTCCTCATGAACTCACATCTGGACTTGAGATTGTCTCCTTTGATTTTGTGCAGCCTTGGGAAATCGCTGAATGGAAAAACAGAACCTTGCCATGGTTTTTCGCTGAGCTCCGAAACCAACAACCCCATTGAAATGCAAACCATCTCCTTCAATGACCCTCTCCTGCTCTCCGGGACATCACACACTGCAATACAATTCCTGAACTTCTCTTTGTTCTGCAACTGTTGGACTAGTCTCTGCCATTGAACCTCTGCAATCTCATCAGCACCACACTGTGTAAGTCTAAATAGATATAACATGTAAAACACTAACCTGTATCAGTCATGTTGAACAAGATGAAGATCAAAACTGAACCTGAGAAAAACAGAGACTTTCTCCTAGAAGCCGAGAACTCTTTTTCAGCAGTAATTCTAATGGGGTGAATATCTGTATGCTTTGTTGTTGTATGTCTCGGCTCTAGAAGGAGCCTCCTATTTATATGCATATCTCTAGGAGTTTTGCCCATCAAGAACCTCCTAGAGATAACCTTAATGCTTATAGGATTAGGTAATCTTAATCCTTATCAAAGTAGGAATCCTTAAGCCTGTGTATATCTAGAACACTTATTTTAGGCTGCCATATCTGATAGGAATAGACTTTCTGATAAACCATGAGTTCTTAGAAAACCTTATTCGATTAGAAGATCACTTCTGTGGTTTAAGACAGTAAACCATCTTACATTCTCCCACTTGATCAAATAATCGATCTAAGCTCATTGTCATCACTTAATGGCCATGTGAAAATCTACTCTTATCTTTATTCCTTTATCAAGCCACTGTCATGATTGATAGTTCACAAGGGACTGTCGAAGCTCCTCAGATATATAACATCTAAGACTTTTACAACCACACATATGAACTAGCAAAAACACGTAAGGCTTCCAACTGGATTAAGATTGAAAACAGTTATGATTATACTGTCGAGTGTGATCAATCATAACTGGTTTAGCTCACTTTAATGACTGCCAAGGTCTTTAAAACAAAATCATTCAATGACTCATTCATAGATTCAAACTGTGAACAATTGCTAGCACAATTACAGTTTGGCTTTAATCTATTTGTCATTTAACGAAACAGTATATGCAAGTAATAGAAAACTTCAAAACATAACTGAATCAAAAGCTGTCTAGATAAACTAGTTAACAAAACCAAAATAAAACTGTAATCACTTTAACTCCCACTGACTCCCACTGACTTTAAGCATCAAAACTTATCAGCAACCCCATACTTGCAACGTGCCTATGAAAAACATGATTAGGCAAGCCTTTGTTTAAGGGATCTGCTATCATCAATTCTGTTCCTATATGATTTAAAGCAGTCTCACCATCTCGAATCTTTTCCTTGGCTGATAAGAACTTTAAATGTAGATGCCTCATACCAGATGACCTTTTATTCCCATTTGCAAAGTATACTGCTGCACTGTTATCGTTCCACAGTTGAATAGGCCTCTGTATTGACTCTACTATATTTAGCATTGACATAAAATTCTTGAGCCATATTGCCATGGAAGTGGCTTCATAAACTGCTAAGAACTCAGCTTGCATTGTAAAGGTTGAAACATATTGTTGTTTTACACTCTTCCATGCGACTGCACCTCCTGCAAAAAGAAAAACAACACCTGATGTGCATTTCTGAGTGTCCAAGCAGCCTGCAAAGTCAGCATCTGCATAACCTTCTAGTTTCAATTCTTCAACTCTTCTATAAATCAGTTTATACTCCTTAGTCCTCTGTAGGTACCTTAACACCTTTTTCCCTGCAACCCAATGTGTCTGGCCTGGATTGGACTGAAATCTGCCAAGAACACTGATACAAAATGCAAGGTCAGGTCGAGTACAAACCTGAGCATACATGAGGCTTCCTACCAATGAGGCATAAGGCTTGTCCTGCATCTCTATCTTTTCTTGTTCAGTCTTGGGAGACTGTTCAGTGCTAAGCTTGTCACCCTTTGAGAATGGAACATCACAACCCGTGCAATTTTCCATATTAAACCTCTTAAGTATCTTCTCAATATAAGCCTTCTGAGATAAACCTATCAACTTTCTGTCTCTATCTCTGCTAATTTCGATTCCCAGTACATAGTTGGCTTCTCCTAGATCACTCATATCAAAATGAGAAGACAACATTCTCTTGGTGTCATGTAACAAGGACAAATTACTGCTTGCTAAGAGAATGTCATCTACATATAAGAGTAGAATAATAAAATCCTTTCCATTGAACCTCATGTAAATGCATTCATCCACTGGATTATCAATGAAACCTTGAGATTTAATTACCTCATCAAATTTAAGATACCATTGTCTTGATGCTTGTTTTAAACCATAAATTGATTTCTGCAGTCTGCATACTAAATTCTCTCCCCCTTTTAAGATAAAACCATCCGGTTGTTTCATGTAGATCTCTTCAACTAAATTTCCATTTAGAAAGGCTGTCTTGACATCCATTTGATGCAAGTGTAGATCAAAGTGTGCAACCAAAGCCATAATGACTCTGAATGAGTCTTTTGTTGACACAGGAGAAAAAGTTTCATTATAATCCACTCCTTCTTGTTGTGTGAACCCTTTTGCCACTAATCTGGCTTTGTATCTGTCTATTTTCCCTTGTGCATTCCTCTTGGTTTTGTAGACCCACTTGCAGCCAATAGGTTTAGAACCTGGTGGTAATTCAACTAAACTCCATACACCATTCTTGCTCATCGATTCAAGTTCAGACTCCATGGCTGCAAACCAATGTTGATTTTCCTCACTTTCCATAGCTTGTTTATGAGTGGCAGGATCTTCTATGGTGTTAATGTCAAACTCAGACTCTTGCAAATAGACAAAATAGTCATTTGGTAGAGCTGGTCTTCTAGTTCTTTGGGATCTCCTTAATTCCATGGTCTGATGTTGTTCTGGCAGATTTAATTGCATTTCAACTTCTGCATTTTGGTGCGTTTCAGCTTCTAGATTTGGATGAATATTTATGTCTTCATGTGCAGGAGAGTTTTCTTTATTCAAGTTGTCGAAATTCAATATAGTCACTCCCTTTTCTTTATTTCCAGCTTCTGCAATTTCTTTGCTTTCTATAATTTCTTCAAACTCAAAATCTGTTGTATCTGTTTCTTCCTTTTCTTCTTCAATGAAAACAGCCCTTTGTGTCTCTACAAATCTGGTGTTGTGATTAGGACAATAAAATCTATAGCCTTTTGTCCTATCTGGATATCCCACAAAATAACAACTAATTGTCTTTGAGTCAAGCTTCTTTTGCATTGGATTGTATATTTTTGCTTCTGCTCTACATCCCCAAGTTCTCAAGTGATTGAAACTTGGTTTTCTATTGCACCAAATTTCAAAGGGGGTTCTGTCAACACTTTTAGTAGGTGATCTATTAAGCAAGTAATTTGCTGTCTTCAAAGCTTCTCCCCATAAAAATTTTGGTAGTGTTGTGCAACACATCATGCTTCTCACCATCTCTATCAAAGTTCTATTTCTTCTCTCTGAAACACCATTTTGCTGTGGTGTTCCAGGATTCGTGTACTGAGCCACAACACCTTCTTGTTGCAAGAACATGGCAAAAGGTCCTGGGTTTCTTCCTTTCTCATTGAATTTTCCATAAAACTCTCCACCTCTATCAGACCTCACTACCTTGATTTTCGAATCTAGTTGGTTCTCAACCTCTGCTTTGTAAATTTTAAACATGTCCAATGCCTTCGATTTTTCTGCTATTAGATACACATAACCATATCTGGAAAAATCATCAGTAAAGGTTATAAAATATCTGAAGCCATCATGAGTGTTGACTGGAAAAGGGCCACAGATATCAGTGTGTATCAACTCAAGTAATTTTTCACTTCTTACAGCTCCTTTCTTTCTGAGGTTTGTCATCTTCCCTTTTGCACATTCAATACATGTTTTATCCCTTTCATGGTGGTCAAGTGGTGGCAACATAGATTCCTTGCTTAAGATACTTATTCTTTCTTTTGAGATATGTCCTAGTCTCTTGTGCCAAAGAGTATATGATTCTGAATTGCTCAACTGTTTTGTGCTTATTACATTTAACATTTCAGTGCCTTGTTTTGGTAGTTTGCAATTCAATCGAAACATTCCATCAACAATCAAGCCATTACCAACAACTCTTTTATTTCTTGAAATGGAGAAACCAAAATCATCAAACTCAAATTGTAAGTTTGATTTTACAAGCCTACTAACTGATAAAAGGTTCCTTGTCATAGTAGGAACATAAACGACATCAACTAATTCCAAACAAAAACCAGATTGCAACTCTAGATTAACTAAACCAATAAAATCTACTTTAACTCTTTCTCCATTTCCCACGAACACCTTCAAGTCATCCTTGTTTGGCACTCTCTTTGTTTTGAACCCCTGCAAAGAATTTGTTACATGAACTGTTGCACCACTGTCTAACCACCATGTATTGGATAAAATTTCAAGTGAATTTGATTCATAAACCACAGAAACTGAGTTTTTCTTACCTTTAGCCTTTTGCTTGTCCAACCAACGTTTGTACCTTCTACAATCCCTCTTCATGTGACCAAACTTTTTGCAGAAAAAACATTTCAGACCTACTGGACCTGTCCCTTTGGTAGTTTCATCCTTCTTCTGTTTCTTGTCTGCATATTTGGATTTATATCCTTCCTTTGGCTTGCCTTTAAAATCCTGCACCAGATTCACATGTTCCTTTGCATTATCAATTCTAATGCTTTGCTCTTCCTGCACACATATTCCTATTAGATCAGCCACTGTCCATGTTTCCTTTTGAGCAATGTAAGTAGTTTTCAAATGCCTATAAACGCTAGGAAGAGAGTTAAGAGCAAAGTGCACCATCATGGCTTCATCTACTGTAACTTTCAGAGCTTTCAATTTGTTTCCAATGTCTACCATGTTCAGAATATGAGTCCTTATGCATCCTTCTCCATTATACTTCAAATCTGTGAGTTTGCTCATTAGTGTACCTATCTCAGCCTTTTTGGAGCCTTGGAAATTCTCTGCTATTGCCTCAATAAATGTCTTTGCATTTTCAGACTCTGTGATGCTGCCCCTTACCTCCTCTGAAATTGATCTCCTCATGATTAAGATTGCCATTTTGTTAGCCTTAGTCCATTTTGCAAACTTGGTCCTAGTTTCGACAGATGCATCAGCTGCTGGTGTGGCTGGTGCTTCCTCAGTTAGAACCATTTCATAGTCCAATAAGCCAAGAGCTATTTCTAGATCTTCTCTCCATTTCTTGTAGTTGGAGCCAGTGAGGGTCTGGATTGAATTGTGATTGACTGTACAGGTTTTAAAACATTAATACCTTAAATAATTTCCCCAAAACTTTAGTTTAAACATACTTAACTCACATCTTTGGATAGAAAGTGTAAGTACGTCCATTGACACTGAAATACAAACAGTTATATAATTCCTTGAACAAAAGTTGTCCACATCTTTGGATAGAGGAGAACTTCTGCTATTTTATAACTGTGCATATTCCATGTCGATCCATCACAGTCAAAGCTATATCAAAATGCTCCCATCTTTGGACGGAGAGCCTTTCAATAAGTTCTGAACTGTGATGCCAATTTGGATCAATGTCTTTGAATGCAATTATCATGGAATGATTGAGCCGCTTTAGCTTGCTCAATTATCCCATGGCAACTGCAAACTTGATCAAAAACTGTCAAGAACATGATAAAGTCAATTCTTTATACTGTTATTATGTTCTTGTCTATATAACTTGCAGCTTTCAGTTTAAAATTTTCATAGATTTCCTGTATCAGATTGGTTAGGTAAAACATGATATAACTAAAGCTCTGATACCACATGTAAGTCTAAATAGATATAACATGTAAAACACTAACCTGTATCAGTCATGTTGAACAAGATGAAGATCAAAACTGAACCTGAGAAAAACAGAGACTTTCTCCTAGAAGCCGAGAACTCTTTTTCAGCAGTAATTCTAATGGGGTGAATATCTGTATGCTTTGTTGTTGTATGTCTCGGCTCTAGAAGGAGCCTCCTATTTATATGCATATCTCTAGGAGTTTTGCCCATCAAGAACCTCCTAGAGATAACCTTAATGCTTATAGGATTAGGTAATCTTAATCCTTATCAAAGTAGGAATCCTTAAGCCTGTGTATATCTAGAACACTTATTTTAGGCTGCCATATCTGATAGGAATAGACTTTCTGATAAACCATGAGTTCTTAGAAAACCTTATTCGATTAGAAGATCACTTCTGTGGTTTAAGACAGTAAACCATCTTACACACTGATCCTTCTCCAATGAGGCCACCACATGGTGGGGAAGCTTTAGCCCATCACCAAAGCACAAGTTGAAAATATAATTGTTTGGTAATAGCATGTTCACGAGCTTCATGTAACACTTGAATTTCAATTTGCTTTCATCACGGCCTCCACCATCACAACCAATGATCTTACTGTAGATTTCCAAAGCAATCAGCTCCTTGCATTTCTTGAACAATGATGATGACTGGTTGTTCTGTTTCGCAGCCGGTAAGAACTCCAATGCCTTGCGCAGGGGGCTAAGTACTTGTTTCCTCAATCGATCACGAACCCTATAAGCATAATGAGCTTCTTCAACATCTTCGTACTCTCCAAAATTATGGCGTGGAAACATTCTCCTTGCTATGTTTTCACATATCAAAGTTTCTCTGTCGTAAGACGAATCAATAGAAGGACAGAATTTGGAAATAGAGCTGATCTTTTCAATCTTACAGCACTTCAAAGACAATAAATCCGATGTCAGCATTTCCACAAACACCTCGGATACACGATCGTGCAAGTATCGATATTCTAAATCGTTTTGATACCTATCAACCGCACTTTTAGCCCTGGCAATGTGAACATCTGTGACTGTTTTGCTCTCTTCGTTCTCTCCTTCCTCTTCCTCCTCCTTGCTTTCGTCGTCTTCCTCCTCATCGCTTTCGTGTTCCTCCTCATCACTTTCATCTTCCTCGGAGTCGGACCAATAATTCCTTTTACTAGGTTTCTGACAATAATTCGTACGTTTCTTCCAATACTCTTTCTGGCTCTCTTCCTCCTCCTTTTCCTTTGCTTCATCTATGGATTTCTGCAAAACCCTATAGAGAATTTCCAATAGATCTTTGAACCAACCCAATTGCGCAAAAACCTTGAGATTCAAAGCCAAGGTTAGAGGGTGGTTTTTGTGGATCCAAAAGAGGGATTTGTAAAAGGCTTCTTTGTTGGGCCTCCCCACCATTCTCAGGCAAAATATGAGCTTGAGAGTTGTGAGAGGGTCATGCTTCCATGCCTCTGCTTCATATTCTGTCAGATCCTTCTGCTGCTGATACATGGGAGGGTTTTGTTGGGATTTATCAGAGTATGTGGTGGCCTTGAAGAATTCAAGGCAGGGGTTTGAAGAAGAAGACTGGCCTTGACAGATTTTGATGGTGGTCGTGGGGTGGTAAAGTTGGAGCTCTGGTGGGCCACGAAGACATACTGAAGGAGCCATGATTAGGGTTTGGGGTGGTATAGTGAGTACTGTTGGATTGGATCGATTGGGTGAGTTATGTCGGCTGGCTTATTTATAGGATCATTGCTTGGGCATCAAGTATTGTTGTAGGTTATGATAACATAACCCAGCTTGGGCATCACGATATGTTATTATTTTCAATTTATCTTAATTTGTTACCTAATTCATTTCAAAGCCATTACGTTCTGTGGTGAAACAAGGTTTTGTTATATTATTAATAAAATCGACAGGTAAATTGCTTATTAAGGGTTCATTCGGATGGTTTAAACAAATAATTTAAATTTATTATTTAAATCCATATAAATTTAGATCCCTTCATATAAACATAATTAATCGAATCTATATCCATTGAATGAGAAATCACGACCTTAAACACTTGATTTAGCACTTTCTGGGAATTCTTGTTGGTTTGAAACTGCCACTAATTTTCTGGCTTTGATTTGAAGAATAAGGCCTACGAGCTCTTTGTTTTTTGGCAGAGATCTCTCCACACCAAGGATCCATCCATTCAATCAAACTAGGGAAGTTGATGTTGAATCTAAAGGATCTACTGCTGGATAGATACTTTTGGCAGCTAATCCCAGTGTTTCATGTCAGTTTTTCAAGCCATAGCCATATCATGCTGATCCAGAAGATGCAGCGTGCAATCGACCCGTACGAAGGGGTAATCCGACCACCAGTTTCATCCAACGACATCGAGGGAGCCCTACCATTCCCAGTAAGGAGATTCAAATTATTTGAGTGCAAGAAGTAGGACTCACTACCCTGACCAACAATGATGAAACAAGGCTTAATGTGCTAATAGTTATCTTCTTGTTAACTTTTTTACCACAAATAAGTCCGAAGAAGCTAAATCGAAACCAAAAACTTACGCACCCAGATGTAGACGAAAAGGTTTATATGATTGTGGAATTTGTTTTTCTTTAACAATTATATGCATCCATGATTTAAATTCACATTTCAGAAAAGAGGTTTTTTATTTTTTATATAAGTGATATCTTGGAGGGAATTCGTATACAGGATAAGTTACAAGTCCCTTGCAAAAAACAACATTTTTATATAATTATTTCTTAAAATTTGTAATGGCAAATTTGTACACATGGATTAGGTAGCTAGCTTTCTCCCCGATATAGCAAAATAGAAATCACTTTCCCAAGTTTATTCTTGAGTGAAAACCCATCTGTATGTGTCATCCTTCGTTAAAATGAAAATGAAATCCCAAAACAAAACAAACAAAAAAAAAATTCAGATTCATGCTTTGATTAAACAAAGCTTATTATATCGTGTGGTTCATATTTACATCAATCCAATATAAAGAGGCTCCTCAGCTCTTCGGTTGAAACTGCCCATTTCATCACATCCTCAGCATTTGGAGTAAGCCTCAGCCCTGACAGTACATCAATCCCAGCATGTACCTGATCTACTCGAGCTGCATATGTTCTCGAATTCGTCTCGCCTTTAAAGAAAAGACTGAGCAGAGTGTTGGAAAACCCAGTGACAATTATCCCTGCATTGTGATTCTTCACAGGGCTGCCAATGACCTCAAGCACAGCAATTGAGTCCTTAAGATTCCAAAACACCAACTGCGGCACAGTTGCATACCCTCTCTTTTTGTAATTATTCCAAGCGTCCTTATAATCCAGCACCCAATCGTTCTTAGAGGCCTTGTCAAATTCCTTGTATGTGAACACAAAAATACTTTTAGGCATCTTGGCATTGCTCAGCTTCTCTGTCATGGCAATCTGCAGAACTCGATTGTAAATCTTTGAAAAATTCACCTTCTCTGCGTACTCTATGTTCCTCATAAACTCACATTTCGACTGGAGATTGTCTCCTTCAACTTTGTGCAGCCTTGGAAAATCACTGAGCGGGATAACAGAACCTTGCCAAGGTTTTTCGCTGAGCTCAGAAACCAACAACCCCATTGAAATGCAAACCATCTCCTTCAATGTCCCTCTCATGCGCTCCGGGACATCACACACTGCAATACAATTCCTGAGATTCCCTTTGTTCGAAAACTCTTGGACTAATCTCCGCCATTGAATCTCTGCAATCTCATCATCACCGCCATGTTCCTTCTCCAACAAGGCCACCACATGGTGAGGAAGCTTTAGCCCATCACCAAAGCACATGTCGACAATAGTTTTCTTTGGTAGTAGTATGTCCACGAGCTTCATGTAACCCTTAATTTGCAATCTTCTTTCATCACGGCCTCCACCATCGCCACAACCAATGATCTTGCTGTAGATTTCCAAAGCAATCAGCCTCTTGCGGTTCTTGAACAATGATGATGACTTGTTGTTCTGTTTTGCAGCTGGTAAGCGCTCCAATGCCTTGCGCAGGGGGCTAAGTACTTGTTTCCTCAGTCGATCACGGACCCTATAAGCATAATGAGCTTCTTCAACATCTTTGTACTCTCCAAAATTATGGCGTGGAAACATTCTCCTTGCTATGTTTTCACATATCAAAGTTGCTCTGTCGTAAGATGAATCAATCGAAGGACAGAATTTGGAAGCAGTGCTGATATGTTCAATCTCACCAGACTCCAAAGACAAGATATCTGATGTCAGCATCTCCACAAACACCTCCGATACACGATCATGCAAGAACCGATATTCAAGGTCGTTTTGGTACCTATCAACCGCGCTTTTAGCCATGGCCATGCGAACATCTGTGACTGTTTTGATCTCTTCCTTCTCTTCCTCCACATCACTTTCGTCATAGTTGGACCAATACCTATTCCTAGGTTTCTGCCATTCATTCGAACGTTTCTTCCCATACTCTTTCCGTCTCTCCTCCTCATCTTCTTCCTTTTTCTTTGCTTCATCTCTGGATTTTTTCTTCGCTTCATCTATGGATTTTTTCTTTGCTTCATCTATGGATTTCTGCAAAACCCTATAGAGAACCTCCAACAGATCTTTGAACCAACCCAATTCCCCAAAAATCTTCATATTGAAAGCCAATGTTCAAAGATGGTTTTTGTGAACCCATAAGAGGCATTTATAAAAGGCTTCTTTGTTGGGCCTCCCCACCATTCTCAGGCAAAATATGAGCCTGAGAGTTGTGTGAGGGTCATGCTTCCATGCCTCTGCTTCATATTC
The DNA here is from genome assembly GCF_965620075.1 of Prunus avium. Lineage (NCBI taxonomy): Eukaryota > Viridiplantae > Streptophyta > Magnoliopsida > Rosales > Rosaceae > Prunus > Prunus avium. The sequence goes on from NC_142291.1 coordinate 31,715,313, forward strand.
TGTCAGATCCTTCTGCGGCTGATACATGGGAGGGTTTTGTTGGGGTTTATCAGAGTATGTGGTGGCCTTGGAGAAGAATTCAAGGCAAGGGTTTAAGGGTGGGGTTGAAGAAGAAGAATGGCCTTTACACAGTGGAGGGTTTTCTTGATCGGTTTTGATGATGGTGCAGATGGGGAGGTCAAGGTGGAGCTCCGGTGGGCCCCGAAGACAAATTGGAGGAGCCATGATTAGGGTATGGGCTGGGTATAGCGAGTACTGGGGGATTGGATCGAATGGTTTTGGTTTTCAGAAAGATTGGGTGAGTTATGTTGGCTTCATTTGTGGCTTATTTATAGGAAGAAATTTCTTGGGCATCAAGTATTTGGAGGTGATGATAACATAACCGAGCTTGGTATCAAGTAAATTATAAACTAATTTGTAACTTTTTCTTAACTCACACTCTAAAGCCATCTGTGATGAAACCAATTCTTTAAACTAAAATATCATAAGCAATTCCCTCAAAAAGAAAAATATCATAAGCTATTAAATAATATTTCTAATTCAGCCATTTAGTGATTATCATAACATAGGTCGAGATACGTCATGAGTGTACGTTACATTCAAATCAAGGTTAAACCCTTCAATCTGCCACCAAACTAGGTAAAAATTTGAAGGTGAATTCAAGTCAAATTAAGATAGGTCTAGAGGGTGGATTATAATAAAATCTTACTAACTTTTTTCCGGTCTCTTCGCAAAGTCTAATGGTGTTTCTCTTCCCAATATTAAAATAAGTTTCTAGCTCATTGATTTAATAAAAAATAGGAAAATTCAGTTACTAAACAAAATATTAACCATCTAATCCCCAAGTTGAGTTTGCCTACCAAAATAAAGACTTGTGCTCCTTATACGAAAACACCCCAAGTCACATACATGATTGACACTCGTTGATGGTAGCTCTCAAAATGAGTCACATCCCAATCCATCTGACCATCACCCACACCTACGGCTAGCCTCTAATTAGTCTCAACTCAACCCAATCAATAGTTGACAATCATTCATAAATTTTGACACACTACATACAACCATTGATCGAATGTAGTTCTCGCGTATCGAGTATAACACTAATCAACAACACAAAGTCAGTATATGAAATGGAAGCATGAATATCGTAGATGCTCATGGCAGAAAGGAACATAAATTTATTCTCTCTTTTTAAAAAAATTAATAAAAAACTTTGAAAGTGCATTTGCGCGGCGTTCGACTTGTTTTTGGTAGTGTTCGTTGGTCCTTAATTCTGAAAATGTTTCCCCTATTTATAGGAAAATATGCCGCCCTTGTAAGCTCGACCAAAAATATCTTCACCACCTAAAGCTTGCGTGTCTGATGTTGCTCGGCAATTTCCACCTTGATAATGAATTTGCAAGTCCCAATGTCGGCTTTATCTAAGTTCCTAATTCTAATCACCCTTCCCCCGTTCAAATCACACTTCCCTCAAATTAAGGTTGACAGTCATTTGATGGTTACATCCTAATCTAATTTGCCAATCACCAACACCTACGATTTTTCACAGCAAAGTGACAATTCTGAACTTCCTCCAAATAAGATCATTGTCAGAGAAAATTATGGGATTTTCAAAAACCAAAACTAACAGCAGTGGAATTGAATTGCAAAAGAAATTTGGAATTCAGCCTCTGCAGTTATGTACAGAAAATCAACCAAATGCAGGAGAAGCCAAACCATTCTTAAAAGAACAAGGCAGTCAAAATCTAATGAAACATTCATCATTCTATGTCAAGGAACATAAACATGTTTCCATCAATCAAATACAAGAAGGTTATCGAATTCTGGTCCTGAAATTGCACATTTCATCACATCCTCTGGTCTGGGAATGCATTTCTGGACATCAATACCATAAGGTGCTTGGATCTGATGAGCTGCATATGGTCTTGAATCTGACTCTCCATTCAAGAACATAGTGAGCATATTGTCTGAAAACCCAGTTAAACTAAGACCTACTTTATGGTTCTCCTTCAATGGGCAATTAATAACCTCTGGCTCACGCATGCCACCCTTAAGATTCCAAAAAACCATATCTGGCACAGTCTGATACCCTCTTCTTCTGTAATTCTTCAAAGCCTCTTTATAATTGTCCTGCCAATCGCATTCGAAGGCTTTCCGAAAATCCCTGTTGGTGAACACAAAAATCCTCTTGGGCATCTTATCAGGGCTTAGATTTTGTGAGGTTGCAGTGTCCAAGATTTGGTTGTAAACTGCTAAGAAGTCCAATTTCACAGAACACTCTATCTGCCTCATGAAGTTGCACTTGGACTGAAGATTTTCTCCTTCGATCTTGCAAAGCTTGGGAGAAAGGCTAAAGGGAAAAACCATTCCATTCCATGGATTTTCACTCAGTTCTGAAATCAATAACCCCATTCCAATGCAAACCATATCCTCGCATGTCTCTCTCATGCTCTCTTGGATGTCACATACGGCAAGACAATTCCTCAGCTTCCCTTTGTTTGAAAAATTTTGGACTAGTGTATGCCATTCAAGCTCTGATCTTTCATTATGTTCCTTGTTTATGAACCAACGCTTGTACAAGAAAGGAAATACTATTTGGTGTGGAAGTTCTAGCCCATCACCAATGCTTACCCGGAAAAATTCAACAACATTTATATAAAGCTTAAATTGAGATTTGCTTCCATTTTCCCCCCCATTTTCCATCAAATACAATTTGCTTTCATATTCTCTCTCATTGCTCAGGATCCTCCTGTATCTTCTCAAACCAGCCAGGGCCTTAGGGTTTTGGGATAATAGCTGTGGTACAGTAGGAACATACCCGATCTTCCTTGGTGATGATGATGATTCTAGCACTTTGCGCAGAGGAACAAGTACTTGTTTCCTCAAACGATCACGAACCCTGTAAGCGTAATGAGCTTCTTCAAGCTCACTGTAATCTTCATAGTCATGGCGTGGGAAAATTCTCTTTGCTATGTTTTCACACAGCAGGGTTGCTCTGTCATAACCAGAATTAACTGAAGGACAAAATTTGTAAGCAAAACTGATTTTTTCGATCTCACCAGACTCCAGAAACCTGAGATCCGATGTCAAAAAATGTGCAAACATCTCCGAGATTCGATCATGCAAGTTTCGATAATCCGAGTCACTTTGGTACCTCTCGACCGCCATTTTAGCCCTGCCAATGCGAGTATCTGAGCCTGTGATCTCTTCTCTGTTCTTCTCCTCAACCCCAGTTTCTTTCTTGTACGGATAACTCTGATAAAAGTCATCTTCGTCAGAATCAAGATATCCATAGTCATAATTGATTATTCCATTCTTCTTTGATTTTTCTTTTGCTTCTGCTTCCTTTATCGGGTCTTCCAAAACAAAATAGAGAAACCCCAATAAATCTTTGAACCAACCTTTACTCCCCAAAGCGATGACATTCAAAGACAGGGTTAAAGGGTGGTTTTTGTGCACCCACAACAAGGCTCTGTAGAATCCATCTGTGTCAAGCCTCTCCACCATTCGAAGAGCAAATATGAGCTTGAAAGTGGTGAGAGGGTCAAACTTCCATGCCTCTTCTTCATAATAAATCAGATCCCGCTGGACCCCCCCGAAGTACCAGTACTCGGGAGGGGTCTTTTTCCGGGTGTGATCAGCAGTGTATCGGCTGGCTTTGAAGAAAAATGTAATGCACGGGTTTGAGGTTGGGTGTGAAGAAGACTGCCCAGATTGGCCTCTACCCATTGAAGGGCCTGGTTCATAGGTTGTCTTAAGCGTAAGGTCGAAGATGTCCGGGAAGGGGTTAGGCCGGCGGAGAGCCGGTGGGCCCAGAAGAGAATCTAGAGAATCTTGAGAAGGAGGAGCCATAGTTGGGTATGGAGAGAGGGATGCAGGGTTTAGGGTTTTGAAAGAATTGGAGAATGCGGGGAAGATCTGTTGGGGCAGAGAGAGATATTAGATTTGTTTGTGGCTGATTTATAGGATGAAATTACTTGGGCATCAAGTCTTAGTGGAGGTGATAAAGTAACTGATCTTGGCCAAAGGTTGCTTTTTAAATTTATTTATTGAATTTTCAATTTTTCTTTTGCAAAATTAAATTTGTAGACCTTTGTCTAATCTCCGTCTGCGGAACCGAACCAGAGGAAGAGAGAGAGAGAGAGAGAGAGAGAGAGATTCGCGGAGTGGGCCAGATCTGGCCATGTGGCTGCGGAAGTGGCGGCGGAGATAGAACGAACGAGGAAAGGTACGGAGGGCGTGGAGAGAGAGTGACGGCTGAAGAAGAGAGAATAAAAATAAGTTAGGTTAGGGTTTTAACCGTAGCTAGTTATATATATATATTTTTTAAATTTCTTGAAAACTCCCTTTTATATATAATCTTTCCTACAACATGAGAACCCACCACCCATTTTTCTTCTGTGGAGAAGCTCAGGGCTCAAACAATCTAGGGCCGGCCTCTTGAGTTAGGCCTAGCTGGAGGCTTCTAGGTTGCTTCAATATAGCCAAAGAAAAGAGGAGATTTCATGTCATAGCCAATACACCTGCAAAGGAGGCAGGGTTTCCAATTCGGACAAGGATTTTGCCAGGTTAATTTTGACAAAGCCATTCATTGGTGAAGCCAAGGACTGAGTGGGCTTAATAATCTTGTAATTATGTGATTTTCAAAACAAATTTTCCATAAGTTGTGATTGAGTAAGATAATAGAATATTTTCAAAATCATATGTTGAACTCGGATTAAGTGTGGTTAGTCCCTTTATTCAGACTAGGATTAGAAAACAGAAAGCAAACCTAATCGAACTCGGGTGGAATCATAGCCTGCGTCCCTTTTGTTACTATGTCTTGGCTAAATGGCCTAACCTACATATGCAATTTATGCTTTAGTTGAACTATTTTGTTCCATAGTTGCACAGATGTAAACATTGATTGCTGGGAAGGTGACTTTCTTCAAATTTTGCGTCATAATAAGGGAAATTCTCTTCCATGTTGGTTTAGATTGAAAAGTTCAAATTATACAAAAAATTTCACGTCCTTGTTTTGCATGATAATAGGAGCGGGTAGAAGAGAAACTATAGAATAATACATTAGTATCGTCACGTTGTATAGTTTGTACACGTATTACAATATAGGTGGAGAACTTGGTTAACATTTTCCATTTTTAGGGAATAGTATCAATAAAGGAGGAGACACTCGCATCAATTATTTTTAAAAAAAACATTTTTGTCGTTGGCAATAGAAACGTACAATTTTCGAAAAGTTTTCTAAGGATCCAAAATCCACATGAATATTTGTTTTTCCCTCTTAGTAGAGGCCGATGATAAATTAGTACGTGTAGCAACTTGTGAAGCACTGGCTTTGATATTTAAAACTGGGTGTAGCAACTTGTGGAGCACTAGCTTTTATATTTGAAACTGGTAGTCCGGAGAAGTTATAGAGTGAAAAAAACATACGCATTGTAAAATATTTGAACATGCAACAATTGATAAGAGTTAACACGATTGCTGAGAGAGAAGTGAACTAAGTTGTAAAATATCTTGAGAATTCTCTCAATTGCTAATGGATTCTGTTCAATTATTTTGTTTTTTGTTTTTTGTTCTTTTGGCAAATATAAGAATCTCTTTTCTTAACGCGGAAAAGAAAAGACTAACAGAACTTAGACTCACGAAGTCACGCAAGCCCAAAGAAGTCCAAGTAAGAAGAGTTCACGAACGAGAGAGGAAGACTACAGACAAAGTTTTGATAGGGTCAAAGAGTTGAATATCAGTCCAAGAGGAGGATAACCATTTTGCACCAAACAAATATAAGAACCTTACATCCAAGTTGTATTGACTTTTTCAACCTCTAAAAGACCATGCTTATCTAAGTTCACTACATTTTTTTCTACCAAAATCACGCTCTTTTAAATTCTGCTTTGCAAGGCTTTTATCAGTTTTTTTAAGCAGTTCAGGGAAGATGTAAAATCTAGCTTAACTTTACCTGCTTTACAACTATTGTAGATTAAGTTACAAAACAAGGATTGAAACTATACACCAAGTATGCAAGACAAAACATAACAACGATTCGTTGCATCTAATCAGAAAGCATCACCATAATTTGGTGGTCAAGTTCCAAAACTTTTCCTGCAAATGAGCAACCCAAGCAGTAAATCATCTCAACAGAAACTATGTAGTCCTTTTATCAGTGTGACTATTTACAACTATAACTCTTCGGCAATACGGGCAGTCCCCTCGAATTCGAACCCAGGGACCCAAGCAGACAGCATGGAATCTATGCGCACAAGGCAAGTTTATCAGCTCATCTCCATCCATGAAGCTCTCCAGGCAGATACTACAATCTCGGGATGCTCTTACAACCAACCCATCGACATCCATTTCTGAGCTGCTGAAAAGCTCAGGGTTCAGACAATCAAGGACCTCTTGAGTGAGACCCGGAGGCTTCTTGTTCGCTTCTTGCAAGAGTTGCTGCCTGTCAACTTGGGAGCCCAAGTTAGTGGAAGGATAGGCACCGGTTGACCGACCAGTCAAAATTTCAGTACCCCAATCCCTTACATCAAAGGGACTTGATTCATCACCATGCACTAGCCCACTTCCGTAAACGTTCAATGCTCTACGATGCCTAAATAAAGCCAAACAGAACAAGGTAATTTCATCAGAGTCAATACTAAGAGGCAGGTTTTTTAAATTTAGGCCAGGATTTTGCTATCATCTCTACATGGGTGTTTAACCAGTTGATGGATACTGAGTTACACGCCAAACAATAGATCATAATGCTCGGCTTAGACAGGGGCTGACAATCGTCAATTGGTTAATTGGTGTGCATCGCACAACCAATTAACCTAAACCCAATTGGTAACTGGTGGAGAGTTCTCATAATTTTATATATTGAGATCATGCAATGCTCAGAATATCTAAGCATGGTAAAATTCCACAGCAAGAATCATTGTGAAGTCTAGTCTTAATCTCCAAATTAACTTAAGTGTTGCCAAATAAATGGGCCATAATTTGCAGCCAGCATCCAAATTTCAGCTCCTAAGTACATGTATAATCCAATAGAATTGCTAATATGCTATTGTAATTGCTAAACAAGAAACAAAGCTAGCTAATTTCCTCAAAAGAAGTACAATTTGGAGGCATTAACATGCAGAGCAGCAGAAACTGACCTGGTTTGTGAAGGAGGCATCCCTCTCAGCCTCTCAAGAAGCCTTTCCCTAGCGAGCAAAACAGACCCAGGAAGCCTCTCGTTCCCGCTCAACCCGGGACTGCTTGCACCGACACCATTTCCCGAACCCGAGTGGGCCCCACCTTGCTCAGCCCCAATTGCCGCTCGCTCCTGACCAACCAAACCCAAAAGCGCACAGATTTAAGAAATTACGAAATTCAATTGCAAAATTTGAAATTAAAAAAAGAAAGAAAATGGTTACCGGAATGGAGGCGCGGTGGCGGAGATGGCGAGGGGTTCGGCGGAGGAGAGGATCACATCCGTCGGATTCATGATGGTTATTGTGATGGCGACGGTTGTGATTGTGGTTTCGATCGGGAAGAGGAGGAGGGAGAGAATCGAACCCTAGATCGTGGGTGGCGGTTCGGCTGTTGTAGCGAGACCTCCGGTTGTAGAAAAGCTCCGATGCGCTCGTCATGCACACACACCAATCAGCGTTTTTTACCTCACGATCCTAGAAACGCTTCTTGTTTCTGTCTGTGTTGATGGATTTACAGTGTTTTTTTGCAGAAACGGTTGGGGAAGAAGAAGGGACGGTACTCAAAACTGTCCACGTTAAAAACGCGGTAGATGAAGACTGAAGAGCTTTTTATAATAATGGTTTTTATTTATTGGTTGGAAATGACTTGTTTTTTGTGGCTTTTTTGATACTTTTTTTGTGATTTGGAAAGGATCGGATTGAGATGAGGAAGCGTGTCAGTGAGAAAAGGAATTTAGTGGATTTTAGGCGTTGGATTCAGAATTCAGATGATATTTATGAGAGCATTTTTGCTCATCACTTTAATAATAGGTGTACTCTCACCACTATTCTCAATACTTGACATGTGTTCATAGGTGTAATAATGATTCCATAAATACAAAGCAAAAGTTAACTATGGTTATATCTATGGACACGTGTCAAGCATTGAAGATGGTGGTAAGGGTACACCTATAATTAAAGTGGTGAGCAAAAATGCACCCGATATTTATTGCGTTTTTTTATATTTTTGGTTAAAGATATTTATTGCGTTTAACGAGTATTTATTGGAGAGATTATCTTTGATGAGATGGATTGGATTGAATTGGACAGTGACTTGAAAATAGGCATCCAGCTTTTGCTTCTTATTTTTTTTGGAGGGGGGGTCTAAAGCTTTTGCTTTTTCTTGTTAAAATAAAAAGGAGAAAGTTTATGTTAGGCCCAAGGTCTTAAATATCGATAGTTTTGGAAATATCGGTGGAAATTAAAAGCCACAGAAATTGTGATAAATACATGGAAATTTTTAATGAAACTTTAGAAGAGGTTTATTTAGTCAATCATCTATTATTTTGACACAAAAAATTGGAAGGAAATGTATTGCATAGTGAGTTTGAGTGATTTAAGTTGATTATATTGCGATCTGACAAACTCTGTGACTTAGAAAATCTGGAGTAATTAATGAAAGAGAATTAAACACCCCCTAATAATTTATTTATCATTTTTTAGTACAATATTTTACACTTTATAAATTACATGGTAAGATACATGAGTAACCTTATTTCACATTATTCACTAAACGTGGTACACGTTCTTATACTTATTATTTATCAAAAATTGAAAAATAATTAAAGATGTAAACCAACTTGATTTTTCATGAAAATTAGGCACTTTACCATGCTTAAAAAATAATAGTGAAGATTGAAAATTAACTAAGAACATAAATAAATTTATCCAAGGAAGAATTAAATAGTAAATAAAGAAAATAATTATAGAGATTTAAGTAATTAAGCAACAATTTGAAGGAGAATTTAGCAATGTAAGTACTTATAATGAATAATAAAATAATCAATAACTCATGGCTGGAGATGGCCTAACCAACTTGTAAAAGAAAAACTTGCCTATACATGTTTCATTGATGTCGTGTGTCTTACACGGGTGTAGACAAGTTTTTCTCCCACAATATGACTTCAATTTTTTATTAAAACAAAATTACAGCTTCATACGTGGTCGTGAATATGGATTAAGATGTATGTTGCTAAAAGGATCATATTTTTAGATCATATTCGATGATTGTATAATAAAACAGTTGATTTATATACTTATTACATCAATTATTTAATTAGCGAACTGTTCGTGTTACTATATTGTAAACATGTTATCCAAATTTTGTAAATATGGCAAGAACTGGGGAATATTGTACTCGTGTACGTAGCCATGCATTGTACATACGTATTCAAAGAGTACAATTTATACAAGGGCTAGCTTAGTATATATTATATATATGATATTGTTCGTAAGGGCACCGATCTTATTTAAATAGTAAATCCGGCCACAATATATAATTAGGCCATATTGTTCACAATAAACCCTTTCTAATAATATTAGATACTTTAGTTTTATAGATATAGTGATGATTGAATATTTTTTCTCAAATGATCTCACATATGCATGTACTGATAGTAATGATCCGGAGCAGTGTCCGGGTCCGGTTTCTCGAGTACTCCGTCGACGTTCCGGAGCCAGAAAGTCGGGTTGACAGAAGCAGCTTCCTTGGGGACATCATCCATCACCCCTTCATGCCCTTGGGGAACATATATTCCTGTTCTTGGATGTGGAACCCAGTTGCACCTCCATGATGGGCTGCCACTACTAGTCTCCTCACTGTCACTCTCGTTTCCGCCTGAAATTTTCTCTGCAGCTCCCTTCATCTTGCTGAATTGACGTTGATGATCCACTCTCTTAGCTTCCCTGCAGTATGAACTGCGCACATATGCATATCATTATGCCCCCAAAACTAAACCAGAAGTACCATCTTAACTGACAAAAGCCGCGAGGGCATCCTCCTCCAGAAATCAAATTAGATTTGAAAACACTCACATAAATTATAGTTTCATTTCCCTATATATTTGAATGCACATGTTTAAAAACATTACCTAACCAGAAATATCTTTGACTTTGCGACCCCGCTGCCTCTTGTCATGTCCCTCAGCAATCACCTAGCTATTATCACAAATTTTTATACGCAAAGGCTTATGAAAAGCAATGTTGTGAAGTTTGAAAAGCCTGTATATGCATGCGATATATATATATATATATATATAAAAGAGACGGAGGAATATGTTCTATATGGTGAAGGGCGTTCAAAGAAGAGAGAATAAAAAAATGGTGTTGATTTGGTGGTCTTCGTTTAAGTACAATTGGAATATATTGATCTTAAAACATGCGTGACCGTACAGATATTTGTTCTGCAGATGTGACATCTGGTTGCTGCCCAAGTACTGCACGTGGCAGTTCCTCTTTGGTGGATTATGAATAACCCTAGCTTTGTTTGGAATTTAATCTAGGTGACGCACGATTAGGAACATCTTTGTGAAGTTGAACGCGATGGCCCAAATCTTCACAATATCAATGACCATGACCAACTTACTAGTCACACTCAAGTCATATCACTATCTTTTTTCTATAACTGTCGTTTATGATCTATGTTAAACTTATCTTTCAATAACTGTCGTTTATGATTTATGTCATTAGCTACTGCTTAATTAAGATAGAATAACTTTATTAATTATAAAGGGCATTAAGCTTATTCTAGGAAAGTGTCATGAACAAGTGTTTTAAATGTGTCATATGGTAACCTTGCATGCTCAAAGATACGTCGTACGTATTACATATATACACCAAACCAAACCAATTATGATTTTTTTATTCATACTTGAACAAATTAACCAAAAATCAATCAATTCTTAACCACCTATTTCCACTTTCCATCCTGGAGAATAAATCATGAGGAATCATATTGCAATCAAAATTTCTGTTTTGGGTAAAAGATTGAATTGAATACACTAACTTTTGTTTTTATAGAAATTAATATACTAACATTTTTGCTTTCGCACATGATCTCTAAAGAGGAACCTTCCCACATAAGTCAAGTTTTTAAAAAATCATAGTCGCTTCTCTCCCAAAAAACACTCTATAACCATTTTCACTTTGAGGGGGAGGAAGTCACTGTTCTTCCTCCCCTCTCCCCTTCTCTCTTCCTACCTTCTCCTTTTTTTCCCCAATTTTTAGAGACATAAGGTTTCCCCTATTTATCTTCATTTTTTAATAATTTTCCTCCACTCAATACGTCTTGGCCTCAAATCTCCACCTGCGTTTCTATGTCGGATCTCTATCACAATCAATTTTGCGGTTTCTTTATGTTTGGAATAAGTTGCAGAGACTCTTTGGCTTTTTTGTATAGTTTTCATCTCTCCTTTTGTGATAGTTTTTCATATCTTCTTTGTGAGAGCTTTCCACATCTCATTTGTGATAGTTTTATTTGTATTGTTATGTCTTGATTTTTTTCAAGCTTTATCTATTTTTGGTTATTTGCACTCTTAGTTGGGATGACTATGCTAGAGTTTCTTCGATCATGCATGATCATTAGTGGTAGAGCCCCAGATTGTCTTAATTTTGATGTTAGATCGCTTCATTATTGTAATGACCCTTTTGTGACTAGTTTGTTGCTCTTCGTAGCTAGTGACTATCTTTGCCTGAATTATAAATGCAATTTCAGAATTTTAAAAAGAAAAAGAAAAAAGAGGAACCTTCCCCTTTAGCCAAGCCAATTTCAATTTTTTTTTTAATGAAGGCCAAGCCTTGCCTTTGAGTACTTGTCCTTCACACATAAGTTCACACGACATTACATTGGCTAAGAAAGGTAAACAAACAAATATAATACTTTTTAATTAGGGCTAGTTTGACATTGTAATGCTATGAAAATAATCGCTGTCAGATTAACTGTGAGAGAAAGCAGTTTAGCGTTTGGTAAACTTTTTGTTAAAAGTGTTCTCGCAAAATTTTTTAACAATAAGTGATTTTCTCATAGTTTACCAAACGGGATAGGCTTCCTAAATTTTTTAAAAATCACTTATCGCCCCAAATAAGAAATGTCAAACGGGCACTTAATCTTACAAATATAGAAATATAAAAAGACCACAAGAGTGTAAAAATAATTGTTATTGACCACTTAAGTTATAAGTATCTGTGAGTGCAATATAACTTAGTTCTTTGAGTTCTTTCACCTCCACCTATGTGGGCAGGGATTTGAAACCCCAATGCACCTAATAAATATTTGTGTAAACAGTAAACCCCCACCCCAACCCTATAAGTACCATGCATCCTTAGTTCTAGGTTCGATTCTCCTACCACCAATATCACTTTGTACAAAAAAAAAAAAACCCCTTCCTTTAATCGTTTGTACTAAAAATTAAAAAAAAAGAAGTTAAAAATCCCTTATTTGATTTTTGTTTTTGTTTTTTTATGAAAAGTTATAAGACCCTTATAATTTTAATTTTTTTTTAATATTAAAAACAAAATTGGTCATTTTCCTAGACTTTACAGAAACTACAAACTATATAAGACATTTTTATTTTTTTGGTCTGAACTATATTTGACACCAATAAAAAAGAAAAAAAAAATATATAAAACAAAAGAAGACTGCAGAGTGAAGACAAGGGCATCCGGCGGCCAAACAATAAAGAAGAAGACCAAAGAGCGCATGCTCGTAGAGTCGTAGCTCACAAATGAACTGAAAGAAAGCAAAAAAAAGAAAGACAAATTAAAAAATTCGCAATGAAAGTGAAAGCAAAGAGCCCCAAAGCGAAATTTGGGCTACCCACAGTCTTCCTCCTCTGTTCCCTCTTCTTCTTCGCTGGCTTGTTCACCTTCACCCTCCTCTCTCATGTCTCCTTCCCTCAATTTCTCTCCGGTCCACGCTCGGTCACCAGAACGCTTCAATCGGAAGATGGCGAAGATCACGGTCCACTGCCACAAGGCGAGACCGGAGACAGCTTTATTCAATCGATTCCATTCCAGGTTTGTGTTTAATCTGATCAGTAATCGCATTGTTTGGAATTTGCCTTGCTAATTCGGTCAATTGGGTTTTGGGTTTGTTTGACATTGTTGAATCCCACAGGTTTTGAGTTGGAAACCTCGGGCTCTTTATTTTCCGAGATTTGCAACTGCGGAGCAATGCGAAAGCGTGATTGAAATGGCGAAGACTAAGCTCAGGCCGTCGGCATTGGCTTTGCGAAAGGGAGAGACTGCTGAGAGCACAAAGGGGACTAGAACAAGGTATCTTTGTCCTCCATTTTTAATGCTTCTCATCATCTCCACATGGAGAGCATTTGAATATGGATATGAGTGGAGAAAGATGGGCCATAATAATGTGTTGTGTCAATCAGAAATGTTTAACGTAATGTTATGCAATTATGCCTAGCGTGCTATGGGGAGAGTAGAGTGTTTGATATTTATGAGAGTAGAAAGAAAGGGACCCATGGTGTTTCATTTGGAAATAAAGTGGCACAAACTAATTCCAGCTGTTGGGAAAAGTTAATATTTTGTTAATCATAACATTCTAGGGAAGGATAACTTCTTATTTATGTGTTTCTTTCTCCATTGCGGCACAAGCACTTGGGTTCACTCATCAAGTTTCTTCAAAATTTGTTTTAAATCAGTGATTTGCCATAATAAGTGGATCGGTCCCATTACTTTATAGATACATTGATGTAGGGGCAATGGATAAAATGCCTGCATTGTTCGTCTTCTTTCATATTTGTCATCCTGAAGTTTTTAAAACATAGTTGACTCCTGACCTAGATTATGTACAAGAAAAAATGACATCATAAGTTGGGATATGTGAGTACCGGGGGGATGATATCAGGGTTTGTCAGTTTGATGCGGGTGCATTGACTAGCAATTCCTTGCTCCACGCATAAAATTATTTTTGTATTTAATAAGTTGAGACTGTCTGTTATTCTGACCTTACCATGCTCAGGATATGTTCTCTTATGCAACTTGCAAAATGAACTACAATATCAGCAGAGTTCGTATTTCGTGTTTCCTCAAACTGCCATTAGAAACTTCTAGAATAGCTCATGCACTGTAGTTTGTTGACATGTATTGTATAGTTTGCAAGTAAATGGGAATTTAATGCTGGATATTTTTTCACTTCTTATTTATCTTTTTCTATTATTAAAGGGCCTGCATATTTGGGAAATTTGTGAAATGAGTAGTTTAAATGTTTCAAGAAACCCATTCATAAGAATTCTTTTGGCAGGGAAGTTTTGGAAGATAATTTATAAAAGAGCCTTGTAATATCCCTTTCTGTATCATAAAACTTGTCATCTCTGCTTTCATCAAGTTATATGTGGTATGCTGCTTTGGAATGTATCTTATAACTCACAATTAATCACCTTTGGTTGGTCTCTGTGCTCACGATCAATGTTAAACATGCTGGTTTGAAGGTGTTTTACATAGAATGTTTTGCTGCTTGTGACATTAACTGTTAGTCTATACTTTATTATAGTTCAGGCACATTTATTAGTGCATCTGAAGATGAAACCGGAATCCTGGAGATTATTGAGGAAAAGATTGCCAGGGCTACAATGCTACCAAGGACCCATGGAGAGGTATTTTTATCATTGTATATTATTCAGGGGCAGGCTTAAGTGTGAGGGGGAATTCAAAAGCAGTTAAGCAGATGTTTTTCATTGTTCATATAGGTCTGAATGCTACTATTAGTTTTTCTGATAAAAAAACTGTTTCTTTCTTTTTCCTGGTAAACAGAAAATAGTGTATCCAATACTGTTACTACTTTCACAACAATTTTAAAATGTTAACCTTTCATTACAGTTAAATTCTAAATTAATCTGAGTAATGCTAAGATATCATCATATTGCAGGCATTCAATGTTTTGCGGTATGAGATTGGCCAGAAGTATGATTCTCATTATGATGCATTCAACCCATCGGAATATGGTCAACAGAAAAGCCAAAGAGTATATACTTAACTAGCTTCTGCATAATGTGCTGTCATTTTCTGCTCTGTTTTTATTTCGGAATTCCTTCCTGCCAAATAGAAGATCCCTGATACTTGATGGGATGGTTTGCGTATTTATGCACCTAACACCAGCCAAATAAATAAATAAATGAACACATAAAAAAGAACTACGGTATTTCTTATAATTTTTGTGTAATGGTCAGCATCTCTATTATGTATTGCTGATAAGCAATACTTATGGAATTACTTGAATATTAGATCATAATCATAACCCTTTTCTAAAAAAATAAATTTGCAACAATGGTTGACCATTTTGCTTCCAAAAAAATCAGTTGTGCTTTCCAACTTATGATTTTTCCTTTTTCATCTTCTATAATGTATATTTTAAATTGAGTATTGAGCAAAAAAAAAGAAAGAATCAATATTGGTGATGCAGCAGTTATTAATGATATATTTCAAATGGTAGTTTCATTAGTCCCTTTTTCTGTTTATGTCATTTGAGTACATATGTTGCTTAAAAAATATTGGGTTGAGGACCTTGAAGCTGACATCAAAAGATTGTTAGTCTTTAATTTTTCAGAACAATTTATCATCATCGAGCTGTAATTGATTTCTGTAACTTAGAAGGATGACTGCAGTTTTAGTTGTCCTGATTTCTTCAGCTTTTTAAAAAGAAAAGATTAAATAAAACTTGTAGCATAATCCCATTATTCTAATCACCATTTTTGTATTCTAACATTCCATGGTTCTATTTTATATGAGCCTTGCCTATAAATTCTTTGCCCATTATACTTACTGAACTAGTTAATAGTTATAGATCCTTTTCTCATACCCTTTACATTCAGCCTAAAATTATATTTGAAACTAATTTATAATTATAGGTATGCAGAAGTTGCAAATTGCTTTTTGAATTCATGATTTCACCTTTCTGTAAACGATTTATCGTTGTTGCTTCTTTCCTTAACCATTGATACCTAACTGTCAAAACTTTACACTCAATGTTGCAGTTTGCTTCCTTCTTGTTGTATCTATCTGATGTAGAAGAAGGTGGAGAAACCATGTTCCCTTTTGAGGTAGGTTAGAAAATTGATAGTTTATCTTACTATTACTTTGAAATATTTGCATGCACTCATCCTAATTTTTTTTATTAGTAGAATGGCTTACATATGGGTATGAGCTATGATTACAAGAAATGCATTGGTTTAAAGGTTATGCCCAGGCAAGGGGATGGACTTTTATTTTATTCAGTGCTTCCAAATGGCACAATTGATCAGGTAGTTTACTTTATCATATCTTAAATCACATCTAATTCTTATAAATTGCTTTTCTTGTTGTTATGAACGATGTGAAGTTGGACAACTTGTTTCTATTTCCTTTGGCATCAAATTAATTTATTTGAATCACATCAAAGTATTTATTTATAAAGGATCAGCAACTAATTAGTTTATTTGAAACTTGGAATTGTCATTTCGGTTCTCTTCCTCTGTCACTTCTTAATGGTGATTAAATAAAAAGTCTCTTGTGGCGCAATTTGCAGACATCTCTTCATGGAAGCTGCCCGGTGATCAAAGGGGAAAAATGGGTTGCAACAAAGTGGATTAGAAATCAAGAAGATCTGGAGTAAGAGTTGTTTTATTCCAAATGTTGTTCTTTCTGGAGCTGGTGGTTCCGGAACAGTGGAACAAAACAGATCACTGGTTTTACAACTGCAGCCTAGTCAACGTCGAACAGTGGTACTGGAGTTTCTGTTCCTTTCATGTTTCAAGTATAGAACTGAGTGAACTATGTTCTTGCAGTAGGCGGCGAAACAATCACTCTTGGATGTACAGCCCAAAGATGGGGTGCTAAACTTCTTTTGTTTTGGGTCGATAACCATGCCACTCGTTATAGAAGAATTCTTTTGTGTAGCTTTGCAGCTAAATAATGAAAGAACCTTGTATGTAAAATGGTATTTTGATTCGATAATTCTTCCTTCAAAATCGAAATTTTGAGTTGTCGACATTTTGTGTATTAAGAATTCTCCATGCATAATTGTCATCATCCACAACTCTCTTGGACTACCAAAATAAAAATTCAAAAAGGTCAGGATATGAAATATGGTACAATTAAGTATTGAGTCCACTTCTATTCAGGGATTCTATCAAATAAACTTAATGAAGGATATTTTATGGAATTCGATTGTATTTGAGGGATCTCTTAATTGAGATAGAATATAGTTGTCATTTTGTCAACGAGCCTTAACTCAAGTGGAGTCGGAGAGCAGAGATCTTAAGTTCAAATTTCATGTAATTAAAAAATAAAAGAAAAAAGAAAAATAGAGTGAGTTGCCACATAAGCAAAGGTGTGATTCTCTCGTATCCTCCACATCCAAAAACACACCACAATGACAGAATAAGGTAACTTCATTTTAAAAGGACCGTTGGAGCCAAAAGACACGCCCTTTAGACTGTAACGGCTACTTACCATTTGAAAAAAACAATAAACCCTCTTTGGATACCAGCCAAAAATCTTCACATTCTTCTGATTACCAAATCCCAAAAGAACAAAAATCTTCGCATTCCTCCCTCAGATCTCACAATTCCTTTCGAACTCTTCATCATTGATCATTCTCTTCTGCGATTCTTGATCCCCGTTTTCGTCTCAGAGATTAGCCATGGACCTCGGCTGCTTGGACTTGGGTTGCATCTCCGTGTCAGACAAGCGAGGCACTAACGACGCCGTTCTTGATTCCAACAACAAGGAAAACGACGCCGTCGACACGACCACCGTGAGCCCCAAGATCGGAAACGTAAGTATTTTGACCTTTCGTTCTTCAGATTCAAGACTGCTATTTTTCCATCAGTGCCTTAGATTTGTTCCGTTTTCTTGAATCGGATTCTCTGTTTGTGTTTGGATCCTGATTTGTTTAGGCTTTAGTGGATTTGAAACCCTAGGACCTTGAATAAATGAGGATTATTGATTGGCTTTGATTTGGTACTTAATTGCTGGTTGTTAATCATTTGGAACCCTAAAACCTTTGTTATTTTTTTCTTTACTGTTGGGATTTATGCCGATTGAAATTCCAATAGCCCCATAAACTAAATGATTAGTTAAATTTTTCTTAAGTCCTCTACTTGGTGTTCTGTTTTAGCTTCACTTTTGTGTTGATATTTTGATAGAAGCGGATTCGAAATGCCTTACTTCCACTGCTTAAATTCAGTTGGCTTTTGCTTGATAAGATATCTTTGTCATTACAAGAATACCATGGATGTTGGAAAGAAGGCAATTTTAATATGAATTTATTTGTTAATTTAACCTGACATTTCAGTGTTGACCTTTCTGGTTGGTTTTTGTGTTCTATATTTGCAGGAAATGCTGTGATATAGACCAAATTAATTTCTGTCAAGTCCTGTATTGTTTTGTTTGACATCCCCATTTTCTTTTCTGAATAGTGCAGAATAAAAATTTGAAAGAGACTAGCCTATCAACGTTGAATTCTCTTAACAAATCACAAATAAAGAAGCCTTCTCATCGTAGGACCTCTCCTCTGAACTGGTTCCCGCGAAAAAAAGGGGACTCCTATTTGAAGAGGAAGATCAAAATGCTGCAGGTTTTGCATCTTTCTCTAATAAACACTTGTTATTTATGCTCTAATGTTTTTTTGATTAATTTCCATGTTAACCAAAATACTAATTTGTTGGCTTTTATCAGGAAGTAGATGGCATGAATTTAACTCTTGATGAGACTTTAGGGGATTCTAATCCGCATTACTCAAAAGTCCTAAGGGAAAAAATGGCAGCAAAAGAAGCTGCACAAAAGGCAATGGAGGCACGAAAAGCTGCACTGGTGGAAGCATCTTGGTGTCGCATTCTTAGGGCATCCAGGTAATTGTTTGAACTTGGATGCTTAATCATGATTAAGCAGTTTAAAGGCTAATTTCTTAGTTACAATGTTCTTTTAATCTTTATTTCAGGATTCAAAGCAAAGAAGCAGAAGCACAGCTGTTGAAAGCAGACAAGGCTGCAGCCGAAGCTTTTGAAGAGGCAACAGCTGTGGGAGTTATCATGTTTGACAAACCAAATTGCCCTCGGAAGCCATGTAAAATAGAAACATCCACTGTTAATGGAGGAGGGTCTACTACTCACACAGTCACAGCATCTTTTGAGACTGCATTTGACGTTGATAAAGAAGTAGCTGCAGCTGTTAAAATTGCATTAGTAAGGCTTGGAAATTCTCCTTCTTTTAGTAAAGATGAATTCAAAGATCTGCTCCGAAAAATTAGTGAGAATCCTGATACAAGTGAAAATAATCAGGAATCGTCTGAGTTTACTTCAGAATGTGAATCAGAATCTGGATCAGAACTTGAAGTAGTATCCCAGAAAGATTCTATCATTTCCCAAGATTTAGATCATAAGATGCCAGGTTTTGAGGAAAGACAGAGTAAAAACAGAAGGCAGTCATTTGGTAAGCTTAATATGGCAAAGATAGCAGACATGATGCTTGAGAGGCTTCAATGTTTGCAAGAAGATGAACTCTCCTCTCTTGCCACTATAGTTGCTACTTGTGGTTTAAATGCTGCCTTAATGGAAGTTGAAAATAGCAAGCTTCATGATCAAGGCTCTGCTGCTGAGACCCTTCCACAAAGATTTGGAGCGGCAAAGCCTGAATACTTCAGAGATGGGCAGGTGAGAAGGAAGCAAACTATATCAGAACTCCCAAGTCTTGACAAGTTTTTAGTTAAGCACATGACCAAACTTGAGAAAGAAGTACAAGAAGCCAAGAATAGAAGGAATAAGTTGACGGAAAAAACTGCAACTGTTGATGAGAAGGCCAATTTAGATAACATTGGAAATACCTCTGAAACCATTCCAGGCTTGGGAAGCATTCTTCTGAAGCATGGTTCAAAGTTCGAAAAAGAGATTGAAGAGGCAAAGAAAAATTCAGGTGGAGATTTTGAAATGTTTCAAAAGAGTTCACTGAGAAACAAAATATCTTCTGATGCCATTCCTGACTTGGAAAGTATGCTAGTTAAACATTCTTCAAAACTTGAAAAGGAAGTTGAAGAGGCCAAGACAAAATTTGCGAAAACATCTGCTACAAGTGACCAAAAATCGGTAGTGGGCAGTCGCAAAAAAGAACATGTCTCAGAACTCCCCAGCCTAGACAAGTTCTTAGTGAAACATGTCTCAAGACTTGAGAGGGAAGTCCAAGAAGCAAAGAACAGAAGGAAGACTGATGTACATGAAGGAGTTAGGTTTCCTTATCTGAAGAAGAAAGTTGATTCATTTGCTTCAGTTGCACAACAAAAGAAAATGGCTATTTCTTCTTCTGAGGAAGGATCAGAGGGGAAAGAAAATTTAGACTTAAATAAGGATGTTGACGAGAATTCTAGGATGGAGCAAAATGAAGTTGGGTCTTCACTGCAGAATCCTAGTGCAGAGGAAATAAACTCACTTCAGAATATGAAGGCTGAAACTAAAGAGACTGAAGATGGTTTAGACAAGATTATGGTCAAACCAGTCCACTGGTTGGAAAGGGAGAAAATCCAAGCCTTGGCAATGGGAAACAATTACGAATATCATACGCTCAAAAAGAAAAAGGGAGAAAGCAGTGTTACACAATGTGAGAGCTTGGACAAAGTTTTGGTAAAACATGTTTCCAGACTGGAGAAAGAGAAGATGAAGCAACAGTCAGAGAACGGAGCAACTGAAGTAAAAAGAAGTAATACAAAACTGCCTTCACAATCGGAAGAAGCATGTGGTTTGGACCAAATTCTGGTTAAACATAAATCAAGGCTTGAAAGAGAAAAGGTGGCTGCTGCTCAGCAACCAGAAGAACAAACCAGATTCTCTGTAACTCGTAAAGAAGCAAGGGACAGAGAACTACAAGAACAATGGGGAGGTTTAAGCTTAGGAAACTCCATGAAGCCACATGTCTCGAAACTTCAACGAGATAAGGTAAATGCTCTTTTTCTTGTGCTTAATGTATTTTTTGCAATGCTTTGTTGAAATTCTGATTATTTGTTGGTTCCTCCTTTGTCTAATGGGTTTGTTGGTATTTCCATTTTGTGTAGGCCGCTTGGGTTAAAGCTGAACAGGAGGAGAAGAGGCAAGGTACTGGTTTCTCAGATTGAAGCCGAAGATTAGAAAAGGAATGGAAGATATGGACAGAAGGAACATGTGAACTTTTGTGAAGAAAACGTTCTCATCATTTTCTATTCAGTGATCAATGCGATCAATGCGTTTTTTTCCTATGTTTTGTACTATATTGCATTGTAACAGGAGATTTATAATTGTCTATAAATATAATCAATTCAATTTGGTTAGTTCTTTGACTACGGTAGAATGGAGTGGTTTCCCAAATCTAAGTTTGGATTTTATTTTAAATTTTGCGTTGCCTCATGCCAGTGGGAAGTAGGAATGTAAGTTCAACAGGGGACATCAATAAGAACCCCATCAGACAACGAATCGACCATGATCAAGTTTTGACAGAAATTTTTTTTACTGCCAAAGCAATTATAAAAGCCCCTTGATCTTTAGAGGGGGCAACGAAACAGCACTGGAAACAAAACCACTTTGATCTTTTAGGTTCATATTGTAAATTACGTAGCCGATTTGGATGTAACAGATCATAATTTTTACAAGAGACCATTGAAGCAAAATCATTATGGATCCAAATGATCTACCAACAAATGGAATGATACAATTTTATTGCTCAAGTAACTACACCCTCTCAAGCTCAGTGTTGTGCTTGTCCAATTGGTCTTTCAGATCCTTCTTCCACCCTTGGATCAACCTTTCATGCTTCTTGATAAGCTCAGTCTTTATCCTCAACTCCTCTGCCATCGCATCAATCTCCTGGAAAAATGAAAACACGCAACATTAAGAAAACAAAGGCTTAATAAGCTAAGGACAAGCTGAACAACATGGTCTTCAGATAACCTTTCTAAGTTGTTCGGCCTTGGTTGGCTGATCCTCACGTTGTAGACCAATAAAATATAGTTGAAGCTTTTTGGCAGCTTCCATAAAATCTCTGGCATGCCTCTCTACATCAACTGAAGCAATGACAAAATAAACACCATCAGAAGAAGTAAAGATAAATGCATTCTTGGTGCATTGTTGTTCGTTGTGCACTTCAGGATCAAAGAAGACTTGGCAACTTCGTTCACTACTTTACAAAGACTGACAGTTATAAGGTTTGATGTTATGATTGATAAACAAAGTTTCCTAACGCAACCTCAACCTCAAAGGCCAAGTCAACCAAGGTTACAAAGGTAAAACAAAAGATCCATGAATCTTTTGTAGCCACTACAAGAATGATATTTTTCAGGTGGGTACACAAGATTTACCCAAAAACATAACCAAGAGTTCCAAAACAATCCTAACACTTGTAAGTAGAATTTTCATATGAAATGGAAAAATTCATAGAGAGCAAGACTTTACGTCCCCATTTATGCATCCAGAATCCAAACTTTTGGTCAAAATGGATTTTCTTACCCCCGCATGAATATGTTATGTAATCTACAATTTCCTTCTTTTCCAGCCACTATTTAGAACTAAAGGCTAACACTTGGTTATTTGAGATTTGATTTGAAACAAACAACAACTCTCTTGCTGTTCAAATCTCCCAACTCTCTTGCTGTTCAAATCTCCCAACTCTCTGTTGAAATATAACTCTTTTGCCAAAGCTGAAGCAAGAACTCCCAAACTGAGTGTGTTTAACCAATTTAATATATTCCTTACTCTTTCCTTTAGGCTTTGGCCAGAGACAGGTACACAGAATGTTTTCTATTGTGGACCCAAGAAACCCTATTGCAATTTTTTTATGGGTAACATAGCTCTGTCACGAGGTTCACCCTCTCAAAGTTTATCAACAAAAAAGTGAAACTACAAAGTTTCAGTTAAAACAAATGCGTACACATCCAAAAAGTTGTAGTTTTATCATCAAAACTTAGAAACCCTAGCCTCAGTCTCAGGATAAGTGGTTATTATGTGGGTGACCAAGCATCTGTATCAAAGAGGATTCACATACATACAAGCAAGCATACACTGAAAGGCATGTAAAGCTATTGGTACTAACTCTGATGAGAAGGGTGGGGAGACCGGTCAATTGCTTGAAGCTCTCTGGCAGGCAAGCATGGAAGCAAAGCAGCCTCCAGTGCTATCACACAGGCAACCATGTCTTCCCTTGGAGGCTGTGGGGATTGCATCTGGGCATCAATTTGATGCTGCTGCTGATCTGCCGCTTGTCTCTCAGCCATGTGAAAGATAACCAACACCTGCAAAATACCCAAAAACCAAAATAGATAGGAAATGAAATTGAAGTATGAATTCGATTATCCAAATGGGCAGATAAGAAACCCAGAAGAAGAAGAAGAAGAAAATGTAAAATTTACAGATGATGTGGTGGAAAATTAAGTATTTAAGTATCTGGGTATAACCAAACCATCATGAAATTTTCAATCTAAGATTCAACAGCTCTTAGTATCTAAATAATATCTAAAAGTGCGAGGCTTTTGCTAATCTATTAATCATACAACTAAGGAAGAGTGAATTGAATCCATAAAAATTAACTAAAAAAAGCTTAGGAAATATCCAAATGCGTATTCTCTCTTTCAATTTCAGACAAATTATACAAATCTCGTGTTACCTTAGCCTTGGGTGAGACTGAAATCAAAGCTTGATATGACGAAACAATCTCATTCAGTGTAGAAAGTTCAGCCTTCCTCGTTCTCTCGTGCTCTCTCTCTTTCAGTGTTGAGTATCCTTTCTTTCCCTCTTCTCCGTTTTTCTCTTTTGCTGAGAATTTCCCTCTTCCACTTGAACCTCCCTTTAAACATTAAAAATTACAAAATACAAAATACAAAATACAAAAAATATAGAGTGCTGCTAAACGAACCCTAAAATTAACTGAGTACACCCTATGATCTAAGTATACCCTAATATTTAAATCAAAATGTAAAATTAACTAAGTACACCCTATTTAATTACCAAAAATACCCCGGATACACCCTAATCCACTCTATTACATAGCAGCAAACCCATTCGAATCTGGTAACAACATTCATCAAGGTTAAGTGGCATACTAAATTATTCGGATATCATGGCTGAGCTTTGATTCAAAGGCAGTAGAAAGCCCCCTGTTTTCTCTGTGATTTATTATTCGCCATTGCCATGTGGTTCTTTTATTGAATAAATGATGTTTACCAGGTTCGAGTTTGAATTCTCTCTACATCACTTTCCCTTATTCGAGTTTGAATGAATTAGCACATGTACCTTGCTCAACCACATAATGGAATAGGGTTTCTATCTATTTTTCCCAGTTAAGCAGATTCTTCAACTCAAATCCCAAAAGTTTCAATCTTTATTTTCTTAGTTTTCACCCAAATTGAATTTGGTTTTTTCTTCAATTTTTTAGAATTTCAATACACAATTACCAAATTCCAGTTTCAATTCCAAGTAAGCACGTATGAACTCGCTTGGTATTTGGAGGTTTTTTAATCTTTTTATTGTCAATAAAAGGAAATAACATAGTTTTTGGAGTAGGGTTTTTCGTTTATGTTTGAGTAGAGTTGAATATGGTGAGTAGGGTGTATCCGGGGTATTAACCAAGTTAATAACCAATATATTTTGAGTGGTGCTAAATGAACTCTAAAAATAACTGAGTACACCCTACTATCAAACTATTTATTAAATTGATATTTTTATAACCAGTTTAGTTTTTTATTAACCTTTAAAAAAAAAGATTTACCAACTTTTAACGATAAATAGAGGAATTGATTAACAGGTAAAACACAAGAACTAAATTTTCCATTAACTAAACTGAAAATAAATTGACTATTAAATTGGAGAGTCCCAATAAAGTTAGGAAGATCAATGTTAATATTACTTGATATGAAATGACAAAAGTTGTTAAATTTATTGGATTATGTTAATCAGCCTCCACTCACACACACATTCAACTCAATCTTTGCTATATCAGAGGTTGTCTTGAGTTCAAAATTTTGTATTTTTTTTAATAAGGACGATATCATAAATTATTCTAATGTAGAGGATGGGGATTCAAACTTGAGTATAAGGAAATAGGCACATTACATTGGCCAATTGAATTAACCCGCATTTGTTTGAGTACAAATTTTAAACACGATGATTTTTAATGAATAACATGAAGAAGAAAATAAGAAATACCCACATATATGATAGAGAGCATTTTTGCTTACCACTTTAACACAAGTGTATCATCCTCATCCTTCTCAATACTTGGTATATGTCCATATGTATAGCCATTGTTCAATAAATACAAAGTAAAAAGTTGATCATGGTTATGCCTATGAACACTTATCAAATATTAAGAAGGATAGTGATGATTCAACTTAGGTTAAAGTAGTGAGTAAAAATATTTCCTATATGATATGACATGGTATTGTAGACACATATTTTGAGGTGGTAGGCACATCAAAAAACACATCATCTCTTATTTGAGAAAAACTTAGTTGCAACAAAAAAAAATTTATTTTACTATTTCTGATCAATAATTATATGCCATATGAAAGTGTTATCACACATGTCATAACATTATAGACCAAAAATTGCTACCCTATTTTATGGAATTCTTTCTCCTCTTGTTTGCCACTTGCCTGGTGAACCGACTGACATAAATCCTCCTACTCTACCAACCTCCAACTAAGTCCAATTTATTTCCAGCGAAAAAACAAAAAACCTAAAGTCCAATTTTTTTGTCTCTATTGCCTTCTTGCCACCCTTTAAACACAACCCTCCTCCTCCTTCCTCCTCTCATCTCCTCTTCTTTCTCTTCCACATTCCCAAATAAAAAGAGCACCCTACCCAAAACTCAAAGCAACGTTTCTGGTGCTTTTTCTGCAGTCTGGTTTTCCATATCAGAGCCATGGGAGGAGGCAACGGGCAGAAGGCCAAGACGGCACGCGAAAGGAACATGGAGAAGCAAAAAGCCGCCAAGGGTAATTCTTTCTCTATCTTACTTTCATTGCACAAGCCTCAGATTTTCTTAGACTCGTGTGTGATGATGCTGATCCATCTGGGTTTTGTTCAATTATTTATTTATTTAGGAAGCCAGCTTGAGGCCAACAAAAAGGCCATGAACATCCAGGTAGGTAGTCCCTTTGCAAGCTTGGCTTTAATTTGTTTCAAAGTATTATGCTTTATGATGGGTTTTGCTGTTTGATATATTATTAAGCTATATATCATTTGTTGGTGCTTAAATTTCATTCACCCAAAAAAAGGGTGCCTCTCAAATTTTGTTTATTTTTTGTTATCCAATTGGTTGATGAAGAATTTCTTGGTTTGAATAGATTTTAGAGCCTGTGACTTATCTAATGTTTTGTACAGAAACTTTACTCTAAAATTTTACTTTGCTGGGGTTTGGAGATTTTGGCTTTTGTGATTTGGTATTGTAACTTGATTGATTGGCAATGAGGAAATATATGTTATATATGTATATGTGTTATTTGTACGCTTCTTGTAGTGATATGAAGATGGTTGTTGTGGAATTTTCCGGCTTGAGTTCCGGCGCCTGAGTTTTTCACTCTGTACATCTCTGTTCTAATTGGTTTTTTCTTTTCTATTTAATCCAATGACTCCACTTTGATTTCAGCTATTTCAGCTCCTCCTACGCCTTAGCTGATCAACAATTGCTGTTATACATATCCATCCCTACTGAATCATGTCCACTTGATCATGGGCAGATACTAAGTTGCAGTAAAAAATCAACAAATGAAATTTATTCAAATATGATTTACTCACTTGACATCCATTATGCATATTTTTATGCTTTAAAACCCTTTCAGAATGATCTTGTTTTAATCAATTTCCTATAGATATTCGTACTTGTGTTTTCCATTTGTATCGGTTTCTTGTGTTGTTATCATTTTCAATCTTAGGAGATGCTTTGTTAATTTGCTTATTTGTTGTTGATTATAAGTTGCCTCAAGTTCATGTACATGTGAGATGTCTAATTCTGCTTTTGGACTAGTGATCTCCATGGGTTTTATAAGTCTTTTTTTCTCTATAAGCACGACTTGTACAAAGATATTCTTGGATCAGAACACCTTATTTCAAAAACCTCACAACAAGTTTAGAGAAAATAGAAAGGCACATTTTAATCTTTCATCCTGCATTATTGTGAGTTTATTATTCCTACTATGTAGCTTGGTGGAATTCCATACCTTGATAATGATGAGGTTGTGAGAAGCTATGACTGACATATTGTGCTTGATTCACTTATTTTACTTGCTCAATGTCATTGCATTAGAAATAGTTTTTAAACTCTTTGACAAAGTTTGTGACCCGGTTTGCTCTTGTTATAATTGTTGTCGGTGTTGTCGCTCGTTTCGTTCCTTCAATGATGCATCTTGGCGGGTAATGGTTACCGAATGCAGTGCAAGGTGTGCATGCAGACATTTATATGTACCACATCAGAGGTGAAGTGCCGGGAACATGCTGAAGCAAAGCACCCTAAGGCTGATGTTTATTCTTGTTTCCCACATCTTAAAAAGTGATCCTTAAAACTGCAAAACTTGCAGACTGGGACGGGCTTTAGAATGTATTATGTATCTAGCTACTCTGGCTTTAAAATGGTTTTAGTTAATGAAATTGTCTATTCAACCATCCAATATGCCCAAAAGAAAAAAGTCTGTTAAAGACTATGAAAATGGTGTTGAATTGGATTTTGAATGTTAAATTACTAGGCACAGATCAATTTAGATATCTGGATGGGAGCTTGCATTTCATAAATCTACTGTATGTTCATTAAAAATATATGAATTGGCTAAAGCTTATTTGTCTTGCACAAAGTTGCTCTGATCTATTAGTAATTTTTTCGTGTGACAGTCACAGTGTCGCATGGTTTTTTTCCAATCCATGTTATATGTGTATTACTATATCATAGTATATAAATTATGCCGTTCATTCATATTACAATGTTTGGATTGATAACATCACGTGACGGTGTGATGGTCTCGCTTTAAAATTTCTTTTCTTTTTTGGTCAGATCTACCATAGTCAGCCAACCTCATTTTCCTATTGGCCAAAAAAGAATCCTAGTGACCCACTCACCCATATTGTCAGGCAAAATTGTTGGTACTGAACTGATTGCCCACCATGAATGTCTTCGGTCAAAGAAGTTTCACAGGGCAGGTTCCAAATCACTCATTAAGCATCAGCCCAGAACTTACTTAAGCATATTGGGCCATTGGCTTTTACCAACCGACAAATAAAGAAGGAAATTTCCCCTCCACTCAATTCTTTCTTTGTGTGGAAAGTCGTTTCTGTGAGGACACTAATAATAAAAATCCACATGCTCTCGAAAAAGACATATTTTACATCCAAGTTGCTAAGTTTGTGATTCTTCCATTCTAAAGGTGTAATGCTTTATAATTCAATTCTTTTTTCAACTTTTATCCAAATTCTCACAAATGAAGTGGAATCCATAAAATTGTATCCGAGCAAGACCTATGTAAGGAATTAAACTTTTGTTACAAAGGGTTTGTATTAGGTCACATGATGAGAAATAAAGGGTATAATCTCCTGACAAAAAAGTTGAAGTAATTGTGATAAGTCACGTGATGAGAGATCAATATAGGAAGGAAGTATAAACTCATTACATACACTACTTTTTATAATAAAGTTTGTTGTGAGCAAGAGAGTTAGGAAAATAGCAGAATAATAGTTCGATTATATTCTAGCATCTTCCCTATAGAAAAATGAGAAATAAAAAACAGGACCTTCAACCTTTTGATCCCTTTGAACATGAACATGGTACAAGAGGGCCCAGCATATATATAATGGGTTGAATTCAGGCATGCCTGCCTAACATGGCAGGACATAATTGGCAAAAGCCAAAACTAGTTCAAAAGACAAACTCACCAAACTCACTTCACACTGTACCCGGTATACTGCCCTATTTGTTTTGGTGTTTCCCCATAGTCACCACCCTCGCCCACCAGCTCAGCAGCTAAGACTAGGTCTTCTCCAATTTCCCAGATCACCCCTCAAGTGGCCCCCACTCAACGCGGCAAGGCAAGACTTTCTTTTAGCTCTCTTTCACAAGTCCACAGACAAACTCACAGGTCAGTCATGACCACTGCATGAATTTCCCACTTGTTTCCAATCCAATTGGGCTTGAGAAGTCTGAGAAGACCCCCTCTCTGCATCAGCAGGAGAGAGAGAGAGAGAGAGAGAGAGAGAGGAGCTCTAAAGTCTAAAAGACTGTAAACAGTAGTATTTGAATATTACTATTCATAGCGCACACCACGCAAATCGTATTTGACTTGACGAACTTTGCAAACCAACACTTGCACTTTTGAAACCAAAACCACCACTTCGCTTCTTTTTCTTTGTTTTTTGTTTTGTTTACTTCTCAAAGTTCCTCCATTGTTCTCTCCAATGGCTCCTCTCTCCATAGTATCTTCCTTTCTCACCTTCCTGTTATGTATTTCTCCTGCCTTCTCCACAAACTCTGAAGGTACTTCCTTCCTACCCATCTTGCAAGATCCTTTCTGGGTTTCAAATTTTCCCTCTTTTCCTCAACTGGGTTAGTTTCCTTTTGGTTGCTGAGAAACCAGAGAGGAGAATCAGGGAAAATTTCCTCAAAACCCACATCAATTTCAGCTTCCAGTTTCTTTTCCGTGTCCTCTTTGTTGGGTATCTTTGAGATTCTGTAATTTTGACTTGTGATTTAATTTGATTTCAGGAAATGCTTTGCATGCTTTGAGAAGCAGACTCAATGATGCCACCAATGTCCTGCAGAGCTGGGACCCAACTCTGGTCAATCCCTGCACTTGGTTCCACGTTACCTGTGATTCTAATAACCATGTGATCCGTTTGTAAGATTCTCTAATTTCTTTGTTCTTTGTTCTTACCATGTTTAAATTTAATTTAAAATTTTATTGGGTTTATGTGCTTGTTGGATTTCTTGTTTGAGTGACGGAAGCGCTTTTGGAATTGTTGGCTATTTATGTGTCCTGATTGACTTCCTTGTCTTCAATTTCAGGGATTTGGGCAACTCTAACATTTCTGGGAGTTTGGGGCCTGAGCTTGGGGAGCTGAAGCACCTACAGTACTTGTATGTTTCCTTTTCTCATACCAGCCTTTTCTGTTATGCTGTATTTGATTCAGACCCCAAAAAAGAAAGGGACTGTATTTTTTTGGCTGCTTAGAAAAGCAAGGAAGCAAAAGATCCCATGTTTATACTGTTTCCAACTTTAGAAATGAAAAAGCTCACTCAAGTAACAGATTGTGGATTTAGAGACCCACATGACTGAAGATTTTTTTTTTTTTTCCCTTTCTCCCAGTTCCTATATCAAGTGGAAAAAAGAAAATTTGATCAAATCTTGATTTCAATTTACTTATACATGTTCTGACTTTGATAACAGTGTACTTGTACAATTTGTTAATGAAAATAATTATCTGAAGAAGTGATTGAGTGAAAATCTTTGAATGTGTTTCAGGGAGCTTTATAGAAATGACATAAGTGGTAAAATTCCGAAGGAGTTGGGGAAATTGAAAAGCCTTGTTAGCATGGATATGTATGGCAACAGATTTGAAGGAAAAATCCCCAAATCTTTCTCCAAATTGAAGTCACTCAGATTTCTGTAAGTACTTTCAGACTGATCAGCCAGAATATTTCAACATTTACAATTCACAAAATTGCAGCTAATTTGCATTTGACATGGTTAAATTGATGGTGCAGGCGACTAAACAACAACAAACTAACAGGATCTATTCCAAGGGAGCTCGTCAGCCTTTCTAACCTGAAAGTTTTGTAAGTTATAATCTTGAGATAACTGGAAACTAAAATCTAAACCTGAGTCTAGTTCTCATTCTGAAATTATTTGGCTAGTTTATTACTGTATTAGTAGCAGTCTTATGAGATTTTAATGTGACAGTGATGTTTCCAACAATGATCTATGCGGAACAATTCCAGTTGATGGCCCATTTGGGACTTTCTCAATGGAAAGGTACCATTTCTGTCACAGCCCTTTCTTTCATCTTCTCAATCATATGCAGTATGCGCCATGGCACTAAAACCAATCATAGCCTAAAGAGAAACCAAAAGTTTATAAATGAGTTTTGAGTTTCCTATTAGGTTAATAGGATAGGATCTGGGGACGCGATTGTTTCAGCGTTCCGAGATAACATGGCCATTGAAATATGTGTTGTGTGTGCATCATGCATTCAAATGTTAACCAAGATTCAGGCCCAATATGAGACCAGATGGTGGTTTGGATAAGTTCCGGTTAATTGGTACGGCACACAAAAAATTTCATCATTGTATAGCTGATGGATAGTTTTAACTCTCAGAGAGTGAAGTCACTCTGGAGCCTGGAGTATTGGAGGGCATGATGATTTGAATGAATACTCATGAACTAAATCTCAAACTTTATTCTGGATGCTGTTTCAAAAGTTAAACCAGTTCTTTTCATAAAATAAGTTCCTTAATTACAAATCATAGTATGCATATGATGGTCATTTTCCATAGTCTAGAGATCTTGAACAGGTCTCCAAGTCTCATGCCCTATAATCATTATTTACCTTATTGCAGTTTTACTGAATTTGCCCACCTGGTTCTGTTTCATTATTTACCTCATTGTAGATTTACTGAATTTGCCCTGGTTCTGTTTCAGTTTTGAAAACAACAGACTTAATGGCCCAGAGCTGAAAGGACTGGTACCCTACGACTTTGGTTGCTGAAGAAGAAGGCTGGAATTTCTCGATCATCCTTATAAAGATAGTAACCTTGTATTATAAAGGAGCAGGATTGTAATCACTAATTATATTATGCATCTGGCAATGGCACACTGTTAATGTATGGATATGAAAAGTAAACACTATCATAGCAAAAATAAAATTATTCTGAGATCGGAACCTTCAATATGATCAGGGCAATTGTTGTATTAAGCCACAGTATTGTGTACTGTGGACAGCTTATTTAGAGGACGGGACATCGGTTGTAAGGATAAATGTTCTCTACCACTTCACCATTTCACCAACTGAACTTCAAACCCCTTGTTATTGAGTACTTGCTTTAAGTAATCATAACGTCTAGATTAATTCATAAGCTCAAACCCAATACTTGCTTAAAAAGGTGCTCAATCCCATCCGAAAATCATCAGAAGAAGAGGCTTTACGAAAACTCTGAAAATTATGAGGATGTGAACTTTGAAAATTTATGCATTATGAATTACACATGCATCGATTGTAAGAAATCAAACCTGCGTCATCGACACTCAGAAATCACACGTGACATTTTTTTTGTTTGGTTGGATGTCGATGGACATATTAAGAGTTCTGAAAATGAGAAAACATAGCATACCTCAAAACTCAATATCAAATGTTCATGGACTAGACATCAAATGGTGACACGAGATGCGTCATACACAAAACAAAACCTACAGGATACAGCTTTAGTAACTCAAATGAATATAGGCAGATCTTCGAGGGCATTACTGCAAATGCAAAGGCAACGTGTAAAATTTCTAGACACGTGGCATGATAAAATTGGTACACCAAACTTTCTGGAAACAGTTTGGTTCACGTTCAAAAAGGTCGGCATGTGTGTAACCGAAAAGGCAAAAAAAAAAGGTCGGCATACATATACGTGGCGCTCTTTTCCTACTTGCCGTGTATTGAGTAAGGGCATACTCGCTTGCACTTTACTCCACGTGTGTAATCACACTTTCAAGTTTCTTTTTCTTTTTTCCTTTCTACGAGGGAAAAGTATTGCATACCGATTCTCATTTCAAGAGCTGTTTTTTGTTGTTGAAGGAAATGCAATATTCACATTGAAGAGCTTGAAAATATTATAAATGTAATATGATATACTTAAGGCTAAGAATTAAATTGTTTATATACACGCATATCTATGCTAAAATTAAGACACGATGGCAAAGAACTTCATCTCCTATTTTGGAAATGTAAAATTCTCATTTCATGAGTTTTGGATACCCTTTTCTCCATCATAACATAAGGCTAAGAATCAATTTACTATTCCCTTCTTTTATATATTTTTGTTTGCTAAATACTGAAATGATGTCTCATATCTATTCTTAAGTCTCATGTATGACCTTTGTAGAGAGAAAAAAATGATGACATTAGTAAACACTAGAGAATTCTTACAAATGATATCTCATTAGTTCAACCACTTGCTCAAGGCTCAATACGGAACTATAAGGTAGGTTGTTATCAACCATTGTATCTAATGAAATCGAACAACTTCCCCCATAGTTCCCAAGTGGCAATGGAGAATAACTCGTATTTATAGGGGAAACAAGAGCAATGTACAAGTGTACATAAACATGAAATTATTCTTATGCACCAAAAAAGAAAAAAAGAGTAATTGCTGCAGTGTTTATCATGTTTACGAAGAGAAAAACAGTGTTTCTGATTGTTTGGCCAATTAGAACTACAACTTAGATTTGAGTCTTTATATCTTTGATAATGCTCTAGATTGGGTTGGGAATAGTTTGATTGATGATTTGCTAGGAGTTACCAGAACTCGTCTAGTTTATACAGATATGCTGGTGTAGGTTGTTCTTTGGGATTTATCTCCTCTTTTTAATTATTATAAATAAATAAAAGCCAAAACATATACCATTGTTCTAAAGGTTAGGGAAGCGAGTACAAACTTCATACATAAAGTGGAGAAAGCCCAATTCATTTCTATATTTTAAAACAAAACCCCAAACTTGCCACCAAATGACCAAAAGTCCCCTTCCTCTATATAACTCGACACACGTCTCTCTCTCACATGTCGCTTAAAACCTCTCTCTCTCTCTCTCTCTCCCAAAACCCCACGTCAGAGAGACCAAAACCAAAACCTCTGCCCTTCCCCCATTGAAGACCTGCAACAACCACAATGACGGCCGTTTTCAGAAGAAATACTAACATCACCCGCCTTCTACACAAGCACTCCATCACCGACCCGATCGGAGCCCGGACTCTTCTCCAATCCCAAACGCAGTCCAAAGCATACCTCCGCTTCCCCCAAGTTTTCCGGAAAGCCAGAGACTACGACCTCTCTCCCTCTGTCTTCTCCTCCGCCTTCTGTTCCTCCAAGTCCTCTGCTGAAACGACGTCGGTTTCTAAGCTTGGGTTCGTGGGTTGGTATCTGGGTATGCTCCAGCACCGGCCTATTTTGACAAAGAGTGTCACTTCAGCGCTTATTTACACTGCTGCTGATTTGTCTTCCCAGGTGAGTCAAACCGTAATTAAATCATCACTTTTGGGCATTTTCTGGTACATTTTTTCAATTGGCGCTTGTTTAAATATGGTATCTAATGAAAGTAGTGATATTTATCAGACATTAGCAAAATCATCATTTTCAGAATCTTATGATGCTGTAAGGACATTGCGCATGGCTGGATATGGGATGCTGGTTTTAGGGCCATCCCTGCATTTCTGGTTCAATTTCATGTCAAGAGTCTTCCCAAAACGTGATATTTTCTCTACATTGAAGAAAATGGCTATGGGGCAGACGCTTTATGGACCTACCATGACTGTTGTTTTCTTCTCCTTGAATGCATGTCTACAAGGTATGCATAAAACATGTTTCTTTATGGCACATTTTTCATGTTGAATACTCTTTGTCAAGGTCCAAGGATTATATGTGCTCTGCCTCAACTTTGTATAACTTTATATTTTGCGAAGATTTGTATGAATTAATGCTGCATTTGTCTCACAGATCAAATCATGTGTAGTACATAAAATTTGTTCTACATTCTTGAATCAGGGCATTTCTCTTTTCATGTTATAATATGTTCAGCAAAGATTTTAACTCCGTGCGCATTTTAAAGCTGTGAGGATTGAATTAAGCGGCAAGTAGATTGGTTTGTCAATGATTGTGAATTAGGTTGTTCTAGGTTTTATTTTGTGAAAATTATGATTGAGCCTGCCACACTTCGTTGTATAAGTTACTTTGGAAATTGGCTTTCCAATTTTTATTCTTGAAATTGAAGATGAAAATCAGTTTTACAGAGAGTTGATAATGGGATGCTGAAAAGGGATAAATACATGTATAAAGTCTAGTTGTAGTTCGCCCAGATAAACAGAAGTCTAGATGTACTGACTTTTAATCTTGACCCTTGTGTTTAACTTTTGGTGTTTCCTGTTTGTATGCAAGAATAATGGTATAACTTTGATGCATTATGAATAATGGTATAACGTGTCTCTATGTGAATTAATTCTTCAAGCACTAACTGCTAAGTAAACAATTAGAGCCGAACTGAGTCTGCAGAAAGATGTTTTAAGTATACAAGGTGTTTCATTTCAAGTTCATATGGTCTAAGTATTTTCCATGATTGCCAAATCCAGGTGAAAACGGTACAGAAATTGGTGCCCGTTTAAAGCGAGACTTGTTCCCAACATTGTTAAGTGGTGTTATGTACTGGCCACTGTGCGATTTTATCACATTCAGATTCATTCCGGTCCAATTACAGGTATATGTGGAAGTTTCTCTCTCTCTCTATTTTATTTTGGTTTTTCTCAAATTTTTTGGATTTGGGAATCACTTGAAATTTTAAAGGGGTTGTCTGCTGAGTTCTATTCTGTAACACACACAACTTGGATTTGGCTCCAGATAATAGTGGGAAATTTTCTGATTTGATCAGTTCACCTCGTTGTTTGTCCAACAGACATATTTGACATGATCTGCAACTAACTTGGGAACTTTTTTTTTTTCCTCTTATGTTCTCATTTGGACAGCCATTAGTGAGCAATGGATTTTCGTATCTGTGGACCATTTATATGACATACATGGCAGGCCTGGAGAAAGCAGGCACAACATCCTAGCTGAATTGACTGTAGGTGCCAATTTATTTCATTAGTCTCATCTTCAAGATCTAGACATGTTTCCACAACCCTGCTTGGAAGTTGCTTGTGATGCCTTTACACAGTAAAGCTTCTGGGTGCCTGCGCAGAAATGCTAATGTGACATCCACAGCCGAACCATGGTTGAAGCCCAAGCTATGAATCTCACTCTGATTTAAATTAGACAGACCTACATTATTTATGAATTAGATTCATTGGTAATTATCTTTAGACCGTGTTTTTCCCGGTACTTGTAAAACAAGCATACACGTTATGTTATATAAAGCAGTAGGTTGATGTTGAGAAGAAACTTACAAATGACAATCTCTTTTCTCAGAAACAAATGCATGCCGGGTTTTCATTTTGCTTGTATATTAAATTTTTTTTTTTTTTTTTTTCTGGAAGAGCTGTTTTTCAGCAATTCAAGTTCTTTAGAACAGGTTGACAAGTATATAAGGAAAGGCACATCTTTGGTGAGTTCCTGATTGATATAACTGGTGCTGAATGAACACCATCTCAAGGTCCTCATAAACTTGGCATCAGAAAGTCATTGATTCTTTGAGTTAGTGGATATGGCTTTTATTAAACCAAGGCATAACATACAAGAGAAGTATTACAGGGTGTCTAGATAAGAATCTAAAAAAAAAAAGTTACAGTAAAACAACAACGTTCATATTGCAGACGCTCAAAAAACTTCTTCCAAATTGTATAGCTGAGCAGACCAAGCCACCCCACCTTCTCTTTGCCGGCCCCATCAATCAACTGGCGAGGTCCATGTAGGAAACACCACAAACTTTGCATTTAAGGCTTTCTTCAAACTTGAACTGATCCTCTATACAGTTTATTGCCGATACGAAAGTGGAATTACACAGAACATTGTATTTTTCTGTCAACTGCTAACTTCATTACGTACAAAATTCAGACAGCAGCTCTTCACCGGTGGGGAAGATTAACAAACAAATAAACAAAAGATATTTCATACATCAGTTAATCATCGAATATAGCAGATATTCGTTCCTAAGAAAGGAAAGGTTCCATAAAGTGAGTTGGGAAGCGTGGTTTTGAAGCAACACACACACACACACACACACACAGATACATGTTTTATATTTAAGGCAATGAATTGTGAGCTCAAAGTGATGCTGTTGCTTACTTTGAACAATTTATATGCTTGATATTGTAGTCAGAAGCTCACCTGTTCTAATATACACCAGGCTTGCAACCGCCTTTGGATATGCATTTCCTCACTAAAAGAAAATTGAAGCGACCCCTCAATCAAAGAGATGCCTTCTCAAGAACTTTGCTCACATAAGCCTAGGCATTGATCACGTCAAGGACTGCACACACCGTTATGTCAGTTAAGTATCAGTGCTCCAAGTGAGGGAAGAGGAGAAATCCTGACAAAATTATTTTGTGTGACCCGCTATTTCAATTACAGGCTCAGGAAAAAATAAGACAAACTTCATAACACAGCACTAATAGGTTTCATTAGCTGAGAGGAATGTAACACTAAAAGTAAAATAAGGCAAGCAGGAAAAGTAAATTTAAAGAATATGTAACTGTCTAACTCCAATAATTTGAATTGTGAATAAGACGTTTTCCCATAACTTGGTAATAAGAAAAATGGGAACAAAAACAGATATTCATTGAAGAACAATGTTCAAACACTGGTGATGTCTTGTATAAATTGTTTACATGTTTTGGTATAGACATGCCCCCTCCAAAACAATTATCAAGCCTATATCTAAATGCAACCTAATGAACTTTACCCAAAACTTCTCACATAATCTACAACTTATTCCCTATCGCAATGCTTCAAAACTCCGTACCAGGCAGAGACTAAAAATCCGTGTAAGGTTAAAGAATTGATCCAAAACACTGAACTATGAATAATTGAGGGTGCAATTTCATGCCTCGTCATCTCATCAACCGCTGAATGTGTGCAATGATTTATTTCACTCTTCAGAAGCACGCAAGACAATCTTCTCACGCTGTATGGCCCAATCTGCACCGAGTATCTGGGGATTTAGCTCAACTGAGGCAGAAAAATCCGATACAGTCACATAAGTAGATTTTCTTTCTCTTTGCATATTTCTCGGAAGTGACATCCCATTCAAACCATCTTTGTACGGGTATGAGCCACTTAGTTGTTTTAAGTGCTCATTGCCATGCCTTGTCCCAGCTAGCTGAATACAAGGTTCTATTAATCTCTTTAGGTAAGCATCTAATCCATTATTCAAGAGGTTAACACAGTCTACAGAGACACTAACGCCTTCCAATTCCAACTTCCGCTCCAAACGACTTCTTAATGATCTTGTATCAGGTAGCTCACCACAGTTTTGACAGGTCTCAGGGTGGTAAGTACTACACAATGATACATTAGGAAGAGCTTTACGTGATCCACCCAAATATATACCTAGAGGAGCTGTTACTGGGCTTCTACTTTGAATAGATGGGCTTCCTGCGTCCTGTTCGACCTCTTCTCCATCTTCTACAGAGGCAACTTCAACAGGAGGTCTGCTTCCAAGAGAAAGCAATTCACTAGCACTTTGCTGCTCCTGTGCTTTAGAAATGAACTCCTCAGATGCCAAATTTTGGGGCTTTCCATTTGGCCCCAAAGGGCTTAGGCGGTCCCGGAACTTGCGTTCCCGATTAACTGGAGACCTGCCCTTGCGAGGAGATTGAGGAAATGCATCCGCATTAACTGATTGAAAACCATTCTTCTGATAGCCATTCGCCACTTTAACATTCAGGGTACTTCCCCCTTTCTTAATACCTGTCAAGGGTGGAACTTTTGCAAGGCAGGCATTCTTGATAATTGATTTGATAAGTCGGTTATGAAGATGGACATTTTCCCTCCCAATAGTCCGATTGCAAAACTTGTCGAATTCACACTTGCTAATCTTTGAACTAAACAATCTTCTGATCAGATCAAAGTATTTCTCAGCTCTCTGATGCCCAATCCTTTGGATAATCAGACCTTTCAGCTCTAGAGTGTCGATACGAGTATAGCTTTGATTGGGCACCATTTCTTCCCCTCCACTTGCTAAAATTCACCAAAACCAGATCCTCATTGAAACCTTGAATTCTCCAGCAAAACCCAGATGACAGAATACATGATCTTCAATCCAAAACCTAAAACCCTAATTTTCAGACAATGTTTTCACCTGCATGTTCACCAAAGCATCAGAAGCAAATTCCTAAATTTTCTTATTCAAATTGAACATGGGTACTAAAATTCTGCTCAAATTACTTCAATTACAAAGATAAATATCACTGGGAACTAAACATTGACTAAACCAAGAGTTCAAAGAAACATAAATATCAAAATATCTTTCTAAAATTGGAAAATTAAAGAGAAAGAGTAGCCGAAGCAAAAAATTGGGCAAATTTGATAGATTTCAGTAAGAATTTACAGATTTGACAGAAACCCAAATCAGATTTTGGCATGAAATAAAAACCCAAAAAGCGCGTTGACCAAAGAACGAAGAAAGAGAGAGAGACACGAACCTGGCTCGAACGAGGCAGTTGGATTGCCCTTTGAGTTTGAGTGTGTTTTTTCTTTCCTCTTTTTCCCAATTGTTATTTGGTGATTGTGCTTTGTCTGTTTTGTTTAGAAGCTGTTCCAGTTATAACAAGGACATGCCAAACAAGGATTAGGAAGTAGAGGGCTTTGCCTTTGTGTACTTTTCAGATGAAAACACACAAGTGCGCTTTACTGAGTTTGAGAATTGAGATGTGGAGACTTTGGTTAGGGCCCGTTTGTTTGCGCTTTTTTTTTAACTGTCTTTTGTTTTTCTTTCCTTTCCCTCCCTGGCTCCCCTGCGGTAAACAGAAAAAACTCCCACAAAGCTACCGACCAAAATTGGTTTATATTGTTTATTTATTTATTCAGTTGGGATATCGAACACTATTGATTGTTTACTATTGATCAATATAGATTGTATTGTGGTGTTCACGTCAATCAACAGTTTATCAATTAATCATGTTCGCATAAGTGATTGAAAATAGGATATTGCTATTAGACTAAACTTTGAGGGTACTGATAATTCACTGAACGACTAACACTAGCATATCTCTATTCCCGTATTATCTTGTTAGCAAACTTTTCAGGGTTTTGTAAAGTAGTGGGTTGATTGATGTTGTTGAAGACAAACCAAGATAGTATCACTTAAGAATCTATTTTCTTGGAAACAAATGTTTGTGGAACTTGAAAACCAAGTTCTATATTATAAGCTCTTTTTCTCCAGTTCTAGAAGAAACTTGTCTTTGTGCTTGGTTCACTGATAATTCTACACATCTAACGCAAGCAATTCGACTTCTTCTTCTTCCCTGTAGAGGGAGATAGTTTTCCCATTTAACCTGGTTAACTTTTAAGGCTTTGTCAGCAGATTTGCTTTTGGATGTGTAGATTCAAACCAGGGAGGCAATTGAACAAAAACAGAATTCTATAATGAATTGGATTCTGTCAATCGTCAATCAACAAAAAATACAGTAATACAATCTGACATTTAAAACATAGCTCATCTTGAGCTCAGTGAAGCAAGCCCCAGAACAAACTACCCTACCTATGCAATATAACAACATTCTAACCACTAACTAGTTAATAGTCAGGTCAGCATTCTTCACCAATGCCTTCTGGTCTTTGATATTGAGCTGAGGCTTCAGATCTGGCTGTGCGCCTTCCACTGTTCACAACCAATTAAGAGTTCCTCTTCAAAACTATTTAATCAAAAGAAATTTTTTTGAAATTATATAGCCGACGAAGCTGGGCGGAACCAACATACCCACCTTTCCTTTCCTTCTCCACAATGCACTGACAAGTTTCATCAATTGAGAAGAATGAATAGTCCAGTTAAAATAGGGTGAGCAAGAAAAGTAAAATCCATTTGAAGTTCAAACTTTCTAAAGATTTGTAACTGTCTAATTGATAACTGAAGTCACTGTACCAATTATGAACGTTGAATATACAAAAATAGAGAACAAAATAAAATTAATTGAAAGTAGTGTCCAAACCTTCAAACAGTGAGGTCTTGTATGAAAACGTTAACATATTACTGTATTAACATGCCCTCTTAAGAATGACTATCAAGCCTATGCAACCTAATGAGCTTTACCCAAACTTCCCACAGAATCCACAAATTTTTCCTATGTCAATGCTTAAAACCTTGAAGAGGCAGAGCCTACAAATTCATGTGAGGTCAAATGATCAAAAAACTGAACCATGAATAATTGAGGGTGTAAGTTTCACGTCCCTTGATCTCATCAACTGCTGAATGTACGTATACAAGGTTTTTTTTCACTCTTCAGAAGGACAATCTTCTCAAGCTGTATGGCCCAATTTTCGCCAAGTATTTGCGGATTTAACTCCACTGCTGCACAAAAATCTAACATGGATGCAAAAGTAGATTTTGTTTCTCTTTGCATATGTCCCCCACGCAATGTCCCATTTGAACCACATATGTACAGACCGTTTAGTTGTTTTAAGTGCTCGTCCCCATGCCTTGTCCCAGCTAATCGAATACAAGGTTCCAGTAATCTCTTCAGGAAAGTATCTAACCCATTGTTCAAGAGGTTAACAGAGTCTACAGAAACACCAATACCCTCCATCTCCAACTTACGCTCCAAACGACTTCTTAACGATTTTGTATCAGGTAGCTCACCACAGTTTTGACAGGTTTCACGGTGGTATGTACCACCACACACTGATACATTAGGAAAAGCTTTACGTGATCCACCCAAATACATGGATATACCAAAGGGAGCTGTTACTGGGCTTCTACTTTGAATAGCTGGGCTCCCTGCAACCTGTTCAACTTCTTCTCCATCCTCAGAGGCAACTTCAATGGGAGGCCTGCTGTCAAGAGAAAGCAACTCAGTAGGACTTTGCTGCTCATGTGCTTTGGAAATCAATTCCTCATATGCAATATTTTGAGGCTTTCCATTTGGCCCCAAAGGACTTGGGCGGTCCCGACACTTACGATCTCGATTAACAGCAGACCGGCCCTTGCGAGGGCATTGAGGAAATGCATCCCCGTAAACTGGTTGAGCACAACTCTTCTGATAGCCAATTGCAACTTTAGCATTGAGGGCACCTCCGGTTTTCCTAATACCTGTCAATGGTGGAGTTCTTGCAAGGCAAGCATTCTTGATAATTGACCTAATAAGCTTGTTATGAAGATGGACATTTTCCCTCCCAATAGTCCGAATGCAGAATTTGTTGAAGTCACACTTGCTAATCTTCAAACCAAACAATCTTCTGGTCAGATCAAAGTATTTCTCAGCTCTCTGATGCCCAATTTTTTGTACAATTGTAAATTTTAGCTCTGAAGTGTCAATACGGGAATAGCTTTGATTGGGCAACATCTTTTTTCCCTCCACTTCTTGTCTTATAATTCACCAAAGTCAGATCCACATAGAAACCTCGAATTCTCCAGCGAAACCCAGATGACAGAATGCAGGATCTTCAACTCAAAACCTAAAACCCTTATTTCCAGGCAATATTTTCATCTGTATATTCACCAAAATGGCATCAGAAAACAAATTCCTACATTTCTTAATTAAAATGAACAAGACCCATGTACAAATTTTGCTCAAATAATATAAATGTCATCTCGAACATGGACTATATCATGAGTACAGAAAAACATAAAGCTTACAATGTCTTTACGACATTCAAAAATAGAAAAGAAAGAGTAGCAGAAACAAAAACAGAGCAAATGTGATAGATTTCAGCAACAATTTGCAGAATTGGCAGAAACCAATTTGAGATTGTGGTAAGAAATCAAAACCCAAAAAGCGAATTGACCAGAGAACGAAAGTACAAAGAGACGCACCTGAGTGAAACAAGGCCAATGCTTGAAGCTACTTCTGTTAACCAAACAAGGATTAAGATGAAGGGCCTTGTGTGCTTTCCGAACCTTCTTCTGTAAAAGCCACACGTGCGTTTTTCTGAGTATGAGAGATGTGAAAGACTTGTTTAGGGCCCGTTTGTTTGCGCTCTTTTGTAACTGTCTTGTGTTTTTCCTTCCTTTACCTCCCCTCTAGTGAAGAGAGAGAAAAAAAATAAAAAAACCTGTTTCATTTTTAGTTTCTTATATAGTTTTATATTTTTAAGGACAAACATTTGGCTTTGATCTTTCTTTTTGTTTTTAGAGAGAGGGGAAGCATAAATTCATACTATTTTTTTTAGCTCTAGGTATACTTTACCTCGGAAGCTATAAATCATCACATCAAATGCAAAATCTTATTGAGGTACATAATGTAATTGCTATGTGATATAAAGTTGGAGGCCAAAATCTCATCCATTCATACGTCAAATGTAGCCTCATCATTTGGTTCTAAACCCACCAACATGCTACACTATAGTTAGGATCCTGTTTAGGAGTGCTTCTAGAAGAGCCAAGAGCACTTTCTGACAACTGAAAACGCTTTTTACAACATTTGGTAGAATAATTTTGAAGTGCTTTTGGGTTATAGAAACGCTTTATGGAGAAGCATAGGAAGCACTTGGATTTCTTAAGAAAATTTCAACATTTTTATAATAAAAGTGCTTTTGTTAGAAGCACTTGTAAGCATGTGCTTCCTAAAGAAGCATTCCCAAACGAGCCAAATTCAAACAAATATTCGCTTGTGTGCAAAACAAGCAGCTGGTGAGCAGCTCGCTATGGATAGATAAAGTAGGAGCCTAGAATTGTTAGCGTGGTTCATTGACTTCACTTCGAGGACATTGTAGAGTTGAGATGCCAACAAAGAGGACCATCTGGGTTTTGCATTTGATGATTATTGTACATTTTTCTATCCTTTGCAAAAGAACTTTATAACCTTTTCAAGGCAATCGAAACTCTGAAAGCATGTACAGTTTTCAAACCCAGTTTTCATCTTGCACAAACTAACTTCAGACGAACACCAATGCATCAAAACAACTTCAAACACATAACAAAAAGAATTACAGCTTCAAACACTTCACTTCAAACACATAGTGCTGCATTGCATGTATTAGAATTACAGCTTATATGGTAAAGAATTATACATTCGTTTATAGCTTTGCGAACCTGTGAAAGTTAGTATGAAAAGGACTGGCTACTCTAATTTCAAGACTTCTTCTGACCTCAATTTGGAGGGTTCTTGTTCTGTATCAGGTGACAAGTCTGTGAGAAGGCCAACTGAAGCCTCATCTGCATCTTCTGGATGCAACTGCGAAGCCGATGAATGGCCAGCCGGACAGTTAAGGGGAGGCTCAGCAGGTTGTTCTGCATCAAAATGTGCCCACTTCCTATCCTTTGCATGAACTAAAAGAGGGTACAACAAAACCCCAACAATGATTACACAACCACTTACAAAGAAAGTCCTTAGAGAAGCCAAGCACATAACAAGAACAAGCAACAATGCAGGAGGCAGGCAAAGCATTGTTGCCCCAAATGTTTGGAAGGGGACTTTGTAAGGTCGATGAAGGTCTGGCTTCTTTACTCTCAATTTTATAAAAGCTGCAAATTCAAGAAGCATTCCTATAGCATATAAGAAATTAAGAAATTCCAAAATTTCCTGAAAACTCATCCACGACAAGAAGATAACTCCGGTAGCAGAGCACAAAATGCTAACAGTGGGTGTTCCATACTTTGACCTACAAGATGGAATTAAACAAACAATCAGGTAAGTGCTCATCAACACTGCACCTAAGGTCAGATAGCATCGGACTCAATTTGGAAGCAAAAGGTCCTTTTCTTTGAACCTATCGAATCTTGGGATATAAATTATAAATAATCTGTCAATTAAGTTTATAGATGAAATATGCCATCAAAGGTTCATTTCCTTGAGGTTGCTAAGGGAGATGAAGCATACGAGTTACAAACCTTGAAGCAAATATAGCCGGAAGCATTCCCATCTCACTCATCCCAAGAAGTTGAAAGGCATCACTGCTCATTTCTGCTTCAAACAACCCCATGTTAGACATTGCAGCAGCTGCTTGAATCCACCACTTAAGCCAAAAGCCACCTATTAACATCCCAACTTCAGCA
Organism: Prunus avium; assembly: GCF_965620075.1. NCBI lineage: Eukaryota > Viridiplantae > Streptophyta > Magnoliopsida > Rosales > Rosaceae > Prunus > Prunus avium. Next base: position 31,760,124 of record NC_142291.1, read on the forward strand.
AAGTACCCATCAGTCCACTCACTAGAGGCAGAGTTTAAAGCTCCTGTTCCAGCAAGAAGTGGGATCAAATATGAAGAAACCACCACAACTACAGCCCCGAGAAGCGCCTTTGGAAATGTCTTACTTGGATTTTCAACCTCCCCTGCAAGGGTACTTGCCTTATCCCAATAGTTCAGATTCCAAAACATACTATTGAAGTATCCCCTCCAATCCACCTTCTTAAAGTCTACAACTAGCCACTGCTTAACCCTTATTCTGGGAATAGAAAGAATCGCCATTACAAGAAACGGGCAAAGTGAGAAAATCGCAAGAGAAACAGCAGAGAACCCGACAATGTGTAGTCCACGGTAGTTCAAGTATGTCAATGAGAATGTTATTCCCAAAAGAGCTGGAATTCGAGCTATCAACCGGTTGAAGATGGGAAATGAATGCTTCAAGTAATCCAGGAATAGGACAGGGTAAAGAGCGTTGTCCATAACCCCACTAAACCATTTCCAAAAGCCCTCTTGGAAACCCCAGAAAGGCCCAAAAGCTGCTGATATCCAGAGCACATATCCACCATTTTCAGGGAAGCTTGTGGCAAGCTCAGCTGTCACTAAAGCTTCTGGGATGCTCCAAAACAAAGGAAACACCAAGAAACCAAGCAAAGACAAAAGAGGGCCACCCCCAGCCCTGACTGAATCCTCTACACCAAAAGGACCCCCAGAAACCTCATAGAAAATTAGAGCTATTAGAGGCAAAAGTGTCAACTTTGGGTTTGGTTTTGCAGCTGCGTTCTTTGCATCATCACTGACTATTCCCTCTTCAGCCATCCACAGACAGCAAAGGGAAAAATATCTGAACTCCAATACCAAGCAGCCTAATGGATTCAATGAACTGGGTTATGCCTGAAATTTAGATCTGGTTATTGTTTCATGATGCTAAGCTGTAACTGTAGCCTGCAAGCTCCATCAAAACCCATAACAAAAACAATCAAGGAAGTTTCTGCAGGTGATTTTGTTCAGAGAAAGTACCTGTTTTGAAGGATTTGCCAAACTTGGTGTGGCACGATTTTCACAACAGAGGTGTTGGATTGGATCTATGAACCCTCTCTTCCTATTTTGCTTCTTGGAAGAAACTAAAGCCACTTCCTTCCACAGAAGTGGTGAAAATGGATCCTTCATTTGTGGGCGAGTCTAATCTTTGACTTTGGATGCGCTGCATACGCGCTGTAGAGTCACGTGAGGCTAATATTTATGTGGAATGTTGGGATGTCAAGACACTGGCTCCCATACGCCATTGTGTTGGATTGCGTACTGAATATGGCATGTATAATGTGGAAGATATGACGATTGATGAGAGATGATAATGACCCAATGGTCCCCCAACGTGATCGTTGATTATGTGAATGTAAGTTGGTCGGAAACAAGGGACATAAAATAGATAGAGGTGCCATTAGAATGCATGTAACAAGTTCTGCTAGAAAAAAATAAAAATTGCACGTAACAAGTTACCTAATACACCATCCTACAGCGATTTTTCTAACCTATAGATAGAAATTGCCCTTAAAAATCGGCTTGTAAGAAAATGGTGCCCGAGAGTTCTAAAATCACTTTAAAATATTTTTTTTCTTTTCTAAAGTGGGCTCTTGAATCGTGACTAATTACTTACTAGTACTTAAGCAAATATTCCATATTAGAATTCATACACCAAACAAGCCGTCTTTTTCCCGCCACATATCTCCTTCGCGTCTCGCTGTCTCTGAAAATGTCGGAGCATCCATTGCAGGCACTGTTTCAAACTGTTGCGAAAGTCTCAAATTCAATTCAAGCCCAACTCTCTAATCTCATAGGCCAACCTCACCACTCCTCTCCCACAACCCAAACACGCCTTTTCTCTGTCTCTTCCTCCTCCAAAGTACGTTCGTCAGAAAATGTCTCCACCCATCCCCAGCCCACCGATCTCATCAACAAGAAAAAGGTACTCTTTCTCATTGATGATCGTTACACTCACTCGTTTGCAGTGTTTTAAATCTAAAGTTGCAGCCTTTGTTGGATTTCCTTGTTTGTCTTCTGTCTTAGAGAGATGGGTAACTCGGTAACTGTTTGATAGAAGTCCTGAACGAGTCTAGCGCTGATTATTATGTGTTAGTGCATGTGGATTTTTCTCTAATTCACGTAGTGTGAATCCCATTGAAATATGTTTTTTTGTTGGAAGCATTTGTTTGGTGGGTTTTGTGTGTAAATGTAGGGTCGGCTGAGATATTGTGTTTGCAGCAACATAGGATGGCTTATTAGCTGAGACGGGTTGAGTTGTATACTAATGCCATATCTTTCACTTTATAGATTTTTAAATTGGATTCATTATTTTGTTGTGGAAAATGTATGCAGGTTGAGTTCCTGTAGGCACCAGTAGCCATAGTTAGCTTCCATGGCATTTTCAAGCCATTTTATTCTGTCAAAAACTTATTTAGAATTTCAACAGGAAATTGCTTTGTTGATAATGATGAATCAATTCCTTATATTCAGGGAAATTCGGCTAGTCCTTCGACTAAAGAAGAGCTTGGAAGAGCCACTTGGACTTTTCTTCACACTCTTGCTGCTCAGGTAAACAAAGTAGTGAGTGTTAGTATTATTTGCAGTGTGCAATAAAGTTGTTAACGAATCCAGAACAAAATTGAAAGTAAAGTTGGTGTACTATAAACTAACTAGTCACTTGGTTCATTCCCCTTGCTTTACAAAAATATCTTGTTTTTTAATTATCCTAAAGATAACTACTGCAGACTACCAGCTAAAAAATAGACATTTGCAAGAAAATTACTTATGTATACTGCACCTTCTGCTCTTGATCACAACAAAATGATGTATTATGCGCATGTAATTATTAACCATTTCATGTAGATTGAATTATTTAATAACTTTTATTTCTTTCAGTATCCAGATAAACCAACAAGGCAACAGAAGAAGGATGTAAAAGAATTGGTATATGCTTCTCTCTCTCTCTCTCTCTCTCTCTCTTCTCTTCTCTTCTCTTCTCTTCTCTTCTCTTCTTTTAACTAGTCTATGTACCAGAACTAAAATGATGCCATGACTTGGTGCTTCAGTTGGGTTTCCGTTAAGTTATTATATAGTAATGGACCATAAATCTACTTCATTAGCTGTTCTTTGTTCATTTCTGAAGAGCTAAGAAGAGTTTCACAATCCTACTCCTGCGGAAATATGATTGCAAATCATTTTTTCTTAAAGGATAGCACCATTAGCTCATTAGCACTCCTCAATTAACCTCTGGCACTCCAAACTGATTATCTTATGATTTTTATGCACTCACAATATGGAGTGCAAGGTAAAAAGGAGTGACAATATTCCTGCCCTTCTTAAATCCTTATTTCTTTCGGATGGAGTCTCATCAGAACTTAATGTAGGATTTTCTAGAAGGAAAATGTTTTTTCTTCATAAACTTTGTGCAACCTCATTATTTTATTCTAAAATAATTCATTTGTTGGGCATGTTTTCTTTTTTCTATGTTGGACTTCGTCTTTCAAGAAGCCACTGTGATAATATATTGTTAGGTGTGAAACTGATATACATAATGTGGAAGAATTGGATTATGCAATTAGAGCAACTCATTTTGCGTGCATTTATTATGCAGATGTCAATATTATCACGAATGTACCCCTGCAAGGAATGTGCAGATCACTTTCAAGAAATTCTCAGGTGCACAATTTCATCTTCATTTTAACTTTGCTCATCATGTTTGTTCTCTATTTTTCCATAATTCTCAACTACGTTATAGGTCCTTTGCTATCAATTGATTAAATGTGACATTCAGATGCTTTACCGTACGATCTCCAAATGCTTCTTCCGTATAATTTTGAACCAATAGATGCATCTTTGCTGCATGTTTGGCAGATCAAATCCTGTACAGGCTGGATCACATGCTGAATTCTCCCAATGGCTATGTCACGTGCATAATACAGTTAACAGAAGGTAAGTTCTGCAGAAATCTCCGCACAATGCTATTAGTTTTTTTCTGACCAGATACTAGAGTTTATTTGCACTGCTAAGATCGGATTTAGTCACCAGAGTGTTTGAAAGGTAGTCTGGCTGACACCAGGCACCAGCTCAACTGTCCTGGTTCTGTAATTTGAGATGCTATTTGATCTGTGGCCCTTTGAGGAACCTGATAATTTTTACATTTTGACAAACTGAATTCTTTTGAGTGCTAAAATGTGGTGTTATTGATACAGCCTTAGCAAACCAGTTTTCCCCTGTGAGCGAGTTGATGCAAGGTGGGGCAAGTTAGAGTGCGAGCAGCGTGCTTGCGATCTACTAGGACTTACTTCAGGATTTGAAGACACAATGTATTAAGTACTTTCTGGATCAGATGTTGAATTATTAGAGTTGATGGTATTATTGTACACAGCATTGATTGTAATCAACTTCATATAAAAAAGTGCATGAGTTACAGATAAAACATATCGATAGTACCCCCTTGCATATTTTGCGGGACTTTGCCCTTTGTGCATGTGCAGCAGTAGACAAAGCTTGTACATGAACAGCTTCTACACTTGAAAGGGCTAGATTGATCAATTCCATGGTTGTCCAAATTAGCAATTTTAATTTTCTATTTTGTCAATTTGATTATGACATTACCATAACCCTTGAGGTTTATTGTGTCCCCATATAAAGTTTGGCTGATCATGAATTCCGGCTAATCCAGTTTAACCGCAAACCATTTTGATTTACTTTTTGGTTCTTGTACTTCTTTTTGGCTAAAAGAAGATTAAAGAAATAAGGAAAATGTGATAATAGTAGGACGAAATAGGAGAGGGAGAGAGAGACAACAATGAATCAACGGACTTTACTTAAATCAATTGGTAGACTGAGTTGAGTGACAAACAATTCACGACATTCATAGAAACTATGGTCAAGAAAACCCAAGGACTTGGCTCTATCTACTTTAAATACCTTCTGGACCTATTAAACATCTAAGAAGTTCAGGACTGGAACCATATGCCAATTTTCTTTTGGTTTGATGGAACCATACCATTTTCCTTAGGCTACAACGACAATGCAATTTTGTAAATGGAGATAGCCATCAACAATCAGAACCAAACTCTATCCAACAATGATCAAGCCATAATGCAGGAAGAGTTGGACAAAGCAAGATTAGCCGAGCTTGATCACTTCCATATCCAAAAGCGAGTGACCAAGTGAGCTTACGATACGACAGAAAGGTCGAAATTATGAGCCTTGGTTAATGAAACATAGTCTAGAAGACCATCCTCTAACATTTCAAAAGCATTGACAGTGTGTTCTTCCCTTCCATACAGACTGCCATATACATCAGGAAAGCTTTGCAAAAGTAGTCCTCAGGCTATCCCAAGCTGACTGCCGCTGAGTTACTAACTCGTTCGCTGCCCGTGTCGTTCCCTCCATGGCAGACGCTTGTGCTAAGTCTGAGACTAATCCATCTCTCACAGTAGTAACTTGTGTATCAATGGTATCCAAAACCTCATGAGTCTTCTCCCTATCACTCTCAGCCGTGGCTAAACAAGCTTCCAAATTCTTTATTTGGGACTCCAACTCTTTGATCATGGCCTTAAGGTTGGCAACTTTCTCATCCGTGGCAATAATTTCTTTCTTCGCCTCAGCATACTTTGAAGCTTGCTGCAGGAGCACAAACTTTTTCTGAGTAATTGAGGCTGATAGGTTTGACGCCACCTTCAACTTGTGTTGAGCTTGGAGGAAAGCAGAGGTTTCCTCTGAAAGATTAACCCCGAATGATGAAAGGTCCTTCAACTCTGATGGGGATGGATGGTATGATAGAAATATGGCTGAGTAAGTGAGAAACTCCTTTTGCACTTGATGATCAGCTAAAGCTTCTAACCCACGATCAAAGATCTTCCGGAGTCCCTCCTTGGCCAATGCAAGCTCATCGTGCCCAACCAACGACTGCGCATCTGCTGGACGAAAGTCAAAGCTAGGAACTGGCTTAGATATAAGATCAGTAACAGAAACCATCAGCGCATCAATGTTCTCTAGCTTGGATGAGGAGGATAGATCCTAAACATGCGAAAGTATATGAGTGATTGGAATGTGGACGATAAAAATAACAAAAGCAAAGAAGCTCACCTTGGAGGCATTGGAGGGTGAAAGAAAGGATCGCAATTGTGGGATCACTCGAGCATCTAACAATGCTTCGCAGCGAAAACACCAAATTCTTTGATGATATCTGTTTCAAAATGTAAGCAAAAACCCCAAGAAATATTCGTAACAATCACTCTAGAAAAGTAAAGAAAATGAAAGATTTAAGGCTACAATTTGTAGAAAGCACTGCTAATGGTACCTGCAGCTGGCAGCAAGACAATGATTTGTCTGCTCATAATGCTCAACGAAGTGCCTGTTCACAATTCGACTACAGAAGACGTCCTTGCAGGACAAACAAACCCAAGTCTCCTTGAGGTCCTGGCATCTAGTATATCAAAACTGGTCCACATATTAGAAATACAAGTTATGGTTCAAGATTCATACACACTCAGGGTTTGATAGTGTAAAAGTGGTAGACGCCAGAAGAACTTTGAAATCTTCTTTCATCGAAGTTGTCTTTCTAGATGATGGCTCTTGCCCTTTGGGGAGATATATATTATATGTGAAACTAAGGTCACCTAGATAGTAAATTGTTACAAAAAGAAAGCTAATGATTCAAAATAGGGTTGAGTTTATTTTCCTTTTCTATTTCAAGTTTCAACTAGACAATCACTTGGGTCTTGGGTCTAGCAGATAATTAAAGTTCATTCAACATGCACACTTTTCTACTCCATTTCTTTTGTGTATCTTTGTTTTCCCAGATGCAAAACAATCAATCATTCCCAATTCCCGAGCAAAGCAAGCAAGAACAATTCAGAGTATAAATAAAACAACCATTGAAGAAGTAACCCGAACCTCTTGCATGGAGTATCAGAGTTGGGAATGCGGGTGAGATCAGAGGACAGAAGACCCAGGTGATCGCACCATGTCTGTGCCTTCACCAAACAAACCATTTAGATTTAGTCATAAGCTTTCAGAAAAAGCAACTAGTTACTAAGCGCAGATAGATTACCTTAGGAGAAGAGCCAGAGCCAGCTTCCTTTGCCATTGAGGAGTCGCTGCTTTGCGTCTTTGGGTTTCTAAACCGCTGTTTAGAGCAAGTCCAGCAGTGGGGTTTGGACTGAGGCTAGGGGGGGTTTGGGAGAAAAAGGGCCTCCAGCAGCAAGGTTTGGCCTGAGAATCTGGTGGGGTCCACAAAGTCGGGCTGGCCCGAGGGCAGGTCCAGCCCCATGTCAGCCTTGCGCGCGCCCAATGGCTCTGGGATAGCTGGCGCAATCTGGGCACTCCGATCTCTTTTCTCTCTCCAATCCAACGGCAGCCAATATTTTTGCTATAAAAAAATGAAAAAAAATCTGAAATTATTTTAAAAAAAATACTGGAATTTTTTCCTATAAATACCTACCCCTACTCTTCACTTTCAACACCAAATCCTCATACATTTTCTTCTAACCCTAATAGTATTGACACGTAGGAACCCAAAAATCTTATTCGAAAATATTGTCCAAATTAATTATTTAAGTAAAAAAATTTGTGAAAAAAATATAAAAAATGAATAGTATTTGCCATAGACTAAGGCAACTGCTGGAAACATAAATTGTTTTTTGCAAGGGCAGCCACTATTCATGTGAATAGTGGCTGCCCTAGCCCCCCCGCGGCCATGGCTAAGGGCAACTGGTGGAATTGCTCTTATGTATGTCACTTGGATACATCAATCAAACTAAAAGCTAAATCGCCTTTTTTTCATGACTTTGACTTTGAGGTCCTCCTCTCCTTTATTGCTCTCTCTTCTCCTTATGAAACTTTTAGGCTAAGAGTATCCACAGTGAAAGTGTGTATAATGAGGTGTATGTTAAATATACACCCTTTGTGATCGGAATCACCCGCAATAGAGAGATGTAAACGAGTGTAAATTTGCATCACCACCATGAGATGCAAATGTAGATGCACATATACATCTTTTTTTACATCTCTTGCAGGTGGGACCTACACGAGAAAATGTGAGGAAAAGGGGACAAAATTGGGACCTACAGCAAAAAAAGTGAAAAAAAATAACTATACATCTTTCCCACTAGAGCAAAAATCACATTTACAAGTCTCGGAGGTGTAAAGGGGATGTAAAAGTGGCTTTACACCCCCGAAAATACACCCTCCCACTGTGGATGCTCCAAGGGCATCTGATATGTTCATAATTTCACATGATTTTATATCCTTCTTACTTAGTTTTGTGGGGTTAATCGTTTTATTAGTCCCTGAACTTAGACCCGATTTGCATTTGAGTCCCTCAATTTCCAAAATCGTTCCCGTGGTCCTTCAACTTCAATTTCGTTAGGACAAATGGTTCTGCCGTCAATTTTGTTAACTTTTCTGTTAAATGCAGGGGCAAAAAGGTATTTTTATATTAAAACAAAAAAAATGAATAAAAAATCATATCTTTAAAATAACAATAAAAGAAAATCAAATAAAAAACCAATAAAATAAAATAAAATAAAGTTTGGGGGGAGTAGAAATCGGGATAGAGGGAGAGAGAGAGAGAGAGTTTAATTTTAATTTTTTATTTATATTTTAATCAATTTAATACAAAAATACCATTTTGCCCCGGCATTTAACAAAAAAGTTAACAAAATTGACGATAGGACCATTTGTCTTAACGAAACTGAAGTTGAAGGATCACATGAACGATTTTGGAAATTGAGGGACTCAAATACAAATCGGGTCTAAATTAAGGGACTAATAAAACGATTAAACGTAGTTTTGTGAATTAATTTGGACTAAAGATGTTAATTTTAGTTATTTACTGGTTTTTCAGCTTATGAGTCACGAAAAGGATAAATTCGCCAAATATTCCTCATAATAGAGTTTGACATAATTCTAATTAGAGATGGAAGATAGCATCTTGACGGTTGTCCATGAATATTTTCATAATTTTTGAAGATTGCTAGGGCTCGTTTGGTACACCGTATTAGACTCTAGATAGGAGTAAACAGTCCATGTTAGTTGTTTGGTGTCAACTTGTATTATTTAATTATCTAACTATTTTAAACGGCTTGGGCTTGGGCTTGGGCTTTTAATACTCTCATTACCTGACTAACTAATACAACCCACACACCTCGATTGAGATAATACACGCTTAATTATATGGCTAGGGAAAAAGAACACACACGTTTTCACGTGAAAAAATCCTATTTTCATCTTCTTCTCCATAGGGTTCTTTTATACTATCTTCTCCATATGTTATTCTCTCTCTGTCTGTCTCTCTCTCTCCAATATGCTTCTTCTCTGTTCTCTTGTCTTCATCTTTCATTTCTTTATATATTTCATCTTTTATTAAATTTTGTGGAAATTAGGTTATGAGTTTTTTTTTTTGGTGAAAATTAGGTTAGGAATGTAATTACATCGTGGAATTATCTATTTCTCTATGTTTTGCATTGAATTGAAACTCGATGTTTAGAAGAGTAACCAAAAACCTTGGGTTTGGTTGTTGGGGAGTGGATGAGTTTGGATGAGTTTGGTTCATAATTCAGTTTTACAAAATTCAAGCTTTAGTTTGGTCGATGAGTGGATTGTTCGATTTAATTTGATGAATGCTGAAAATTAAATTAACTAAAATGTATTTAGGCAAATTCATGATGATGGATGGATATATGGGATTAATGGCAAGAAGCAGCAGGTAAATTAAAAGCCCTTTTAACTTCCCACTAAATTACTCCTTAATTTTCGTATGAATTTAAATTTTCATTAAATTATCAAAGATTTTTTTTCTTCAAAAAATAGTATGATCCGATTTTATCCGGAACAGCACCAAACACAGTATAATTTAATCATACTATTTATTCGGAACATCACCAAACGCCTTATAATATTATAGATAAACAGTCAGTACTCTCCAAAACATATTAATACTATATGATAGAAATTAGTCAATACAGTCTGACTTACGAAACATCTTAATACTATCCGATACAAATTAATCAGTAAGGCCTTCACTATAGAACGACTCGACTATAAACATGTCCAACCAATAAGTTGGGTTATATTCTGCCTCGTGTTTTGGCTGGACTGGATAGGCCATGATATTGATTTTATTTTTCATACAAATAATTAATCGATAGCTTTTTTAATTCACTTCATATGTGACCGCGTGTAAGGCCATAATATTGTGACTGTTGGTATCAATGGCCACAATTTGAGTATGCTTTTAGTTTTTAAATTATTTAAATATGAGCTTATACAGTTGCTTTCCCATCCAACCACCAATATTTTTTCTCACCATTTTCAACGCTAAAAATACAGATCCAAAGGTCCAAAATCAAATCTAAAGGTAAAAATAATTTAAATAATTATTCATAATCAGATCCAACTTCAAAACTCAAGATTTATTGCACACACAAAAAACAGAGATAGAATTATGTTTGTGAAATTTTCAATTTTTGTAGGCTAAAATATTTGAAAAAATAAATCATGAAATAATAAACAAAAATTAAATCAAGAAAACTTGGACGTAAACTATTATGATACAATTGTGGACTCAAATTTTAAGTTTATATGGTTGGAGGAAAAAACAATTTGACTATAGGCAATACGTAAATAATTATATTTTGAGGGAAAATTTGAGTTGGAGATGGTCTAATGAGGCCATCTCCAACCTTGCAGGCCAAATGTCAAATTTTGACATTTCGGCCTCCAACTTTATATCCGAACGGGCTAAATTACCAATTCAGGCAAAACCCAGTGAAATACCGGTCCATTTATTGTCTAGACTGGAATTGTCGTGGGGCCAAGTCCAAGCCAACTTGCAGCCATGAGAAGGAATAGAAGAGGTGGGCCAAGGATGTCAGCCACATGAAGGAAAGCCGTGGGACGCGTGTCGCTTGCTGGGAATAAGTCGTTGCCATCCAACAGCTGCTGTTCAAATTGGTTGATTTCAATTTGATCCAACAACTAAAATTAAAATCTAACAACCATGAGATGTGGTGTGGTGGTAGCTCACCTCATTCCTTAACCATGAGATTAGGGGTTCGATCCCCGTCCATGGGAATGGAGCGCATTTTGTGGCCAGCCATTTATCTCCATTGGGAGAGCTCCCGCGGTGAAAGGGATTAGTCACTACTGTCGGCGGTGGATATCCTTGGGTCTCACCTAAAATAAAAAATTAAAAAATTAAAATTAAAATCTAACAGTTAAAATAAATCAATAAAATATTATAAATAAGATCTAACCCCAAAACACATTCCAAAATCTATAAATATACATCCATTTGTTAAACAACTTTATTTTTAAGTGAAATTATATTGTGTTTTAGAATTTAGATTTTTTAAGGTTATAATGTTCATAAAATTAAGTCACGAATGTTTTTTTATATATATATTAACGGATAAAAAAATTAGGGATTTATTTGAAAATGATCTAAAGTAATAAATAGTCCGAAATAAAATATTTGGGATTTATTTATAGACCCAAAAAATAATAATAATAATAACTTAGGATTCAAATGGGCCTGAATTTCAATCATTTTATCTTGAGTGTACTTTTTTGGGTCAATTTATCAAGTTCTTTTGAGTATAATATACTCAAGAAGAGAGATTCAAACTGGAGAGCACGCTCTTAACTGGAAATGTTTTTGCATCTTATACATGCATGGGATATAATAGGGTTAAGAGAAATAGATGAGGTACGTATGACAGATTGAAACCTGAAGTAGGACCATTTGTTAAGGTATATCATATATACAATTAGCAAACTATCCTTGACTCATTCAACTACAACACATTGAATAACATTTCAACAGCATTGACAGTGGGTTCTTCCCTTCCATCCCATGCAGACTGCCATATACATCAGGAAAGCTTTGCAAAATTAGTCCTCAGGCTATCCCAAGCTGACTGCCGCTGAGTTACTAACTCGTTCGCTGCCCGTGTCATTCCCTCCATGGCAGACGCTTGTGCTAAGTCTGAGACTAATCCATCTCTCACAGTAGTAACTTGTGTATCAATGGTATCCAAAACCTCATGAGTCTTCTCCCTATCACTCTCAGCCGTGGCTATACAAGCTTCCAAATTCTTTATTTGGGACTCCAACTCTTTGATCATGGCCTTAAGGTTGGCAACTTTCTCATCCGTGGCAATAATTTCTTTCTTCGCCTCAGCATACTTTGAAGCTTGCTGCAGGAGCACAAACTTTTTCTGAGTAATTGAGGCTGATAGGTTTGACGCCACCTTCAACTTGTGTTGAGCTTGGAATAAAGCAGAGGTTTCCTCTGAAAGATTAACCCCGAATGATGAAAGGTCCTTCAACTCTGATGGGGATGGATGGTATGCTAGAAATATGGCTGAGTAAGTGAGAAACTCCTTTTGCACTTGATGATCAGCTAAAGCTTCTAACCCACGATCAAAGATCTTCCGGAGTCCCTCCTTGGCCAATGCAAGCTCATCGTGCCCAACCAACGACTGCGCATCTGCTGGACGAAAGTCAAAGCTAGGAACTGGCTTAGATATAAGATCAGTAACAGAAACCATCAGCGCATCAATGTTCTCTAGCTTGGATGAGGAGGATAGATCCTCCTAAACATGCGAAAGTATATGAGTGATTGGAATGTGGACGATAAAAATAACAAAAGCAAAGAAGCTCACATTGAAGGGTGAAAGAAAGGATCGCAATTGTGGGATCACTCGAGCATCTAACAATGCTTCGCAGCGAAAACACCAAATTCTTTGATGATATCTGTTTCAAAATGTAAGCAAAAACCCCAAGAAATATTCGTAACAATCACTCTAGAAAAGTAAAGAAAATGAAAGATTTAAGGCTACAATTTGTAGAAAGCACTGCTAATGGTACCTGCAGCTGGCAGCAAGACAATGATTTGTCTGCTCATAATGCTCAACGAAGTGCCTGTTCACAATTCGACTACAGAAGACGTCCTTGCAGGACAAACAAACCCAATTCTCCTTGAGGTCCTGGCATCTAGTATATCAAAACTGGTCCACATATTAGAAATACAAGTTATGGTTCAAGATTCATACACACTCAGGGTTTGATAGTGCAAAAGCGGTAGATGCCAGAAGAACTTTGAAATCTTCTTTCATCGAAGTTGTCTTTCTAGTTGATGGCTCTTGCCCTTCGGGGAGATATATATTATATGTGAAACTAAGGTCACCTAGATAGTAAATTGTTACAAAAGAAAGCTAATGATTCAAAATAGGGTTGCGTTTATTTTCCTTTTCTATTTCAACTAGGCAATCACTTGGGTCTTAGGTCTAGCAGATAATTAAAGTTCATTCAACATGCACACTTTTCTACTCCATTTGTGTATCTTTGTTTTCCCAGATGCCAAACAATCAATCATTCCCAACTCCCAAGCAAAGCAACCAAAAACAATTCAGAGTCTAAAGCAACCATTTGAAGAAGTAACACGAACCTCTTGCATGGAGTATCAGATTTGGGAATGCGGGTGAGATCAGAGGACAGAAGACCCAGGTGATCGCACCATGTCTTTGCCTTCACCAAACAAACCATTTAGATTTAGTCATAAGCTTTCAGAAAAAGCAACTAGTTACTAAGCGCAGATAGATTACCTTAGGAGGAGAAAAGCCAGCTTCCTTTGCCATTGAGGAGTTGCTGCTTTGCGTCTTTGGGTTTCTAAACCGCTGTTTATGTATGTCACTTGGACACATCGATCAAACTAAAAGCTGAATCGCCTTTTTCACTTTGATGTCCTCCTCTCCTTTATAGCTCTCTCTTCTCTTTATGAAACTTCTAGGCTAAGGCATCTCCAACCATATGGGCTGAAACCCAAATTTTAAGGGCTAGTTCGGTAACATTTTAAGGGGTTGTTTTCATTTTCAAAGAACAAAAATGAGGCAAAAACACGTTTGGTGGCCCAAAAACAGAAAACACTGAGAATGTTTTCATAAAATGAAAACAAGTTTATGGAAAATGTTTTCATAAAGTTGTTTTCATTCTCATGGAAAACGTTTTCATAAAAATAACTCACATATTATTATTTCAAATTGTACTACCAGACACGTTTTCATTGTTTTTGTTTTCTGAAGATGTTTTCTAATTAATCTTCCAGACGCATTTTCATTTCCTGAAAATGCAAATTCATTTTCTTGTTTTCATTCTCTGAAAATATTCTAAGAAAACATTCTCCGAAAACGTTACCGGACGGGCCCTAATTTTTTTCCGGAATTACATCTCCAACCCATGGGGCTAAGAACCAAAAATTCTAGGCAAAACGACACTTGTAGTCCCTGTGGTTTCAATTTCATCACTTTTGCCACTGGGGTTTAAGAGTCCAAGCAATTCGAGGACACTTCTCAATTTCCATCAGATTTCTTTTAGTTCTGTTAGGGCATCAGTTGTTGCCGTTAGTTATTGAATAAGTGGAGGGGCATTAAGGTAAAATCCCCTGCAATTCATAGCTTGGATAGTAGAAGTACCAGGATCGACAAACGCGCCCTTGTCTGGGTTGGTCGCGTGTGGGTTGCTGTTCGACTAGCCGGAAAATTGCCGGAGAGTCCCCGCCGGCGAGGTTGCGGTTTCTTCGACGACGTGTCGATCGGGAATAACAGCGATGATGAGTCTGGGAGCGATGACTTCGAGAATGATGAGGCTCAAAGCTCGTATAAAGGTCCTTTGGATATGATGAACGCGTTGGAGGAGGTTTTACCTATGAGGTTAGCAGCAGTTCAACTAGATTCATTTAATTTCTTATTTGCAATTTTGTTTTAGTTTTTTAATCAATCTATACGTTTGTCTTGATTGGTTAAATCAAAAGGTCAAATTCATGTCGTTTTAGAGGATGTTTCTAATTTGGGTTCGTTGTAAATTGTAATTGTTTGCATAATATGAGCTGGTTTTTTTTTTCTTGTTTGATCTGGGCGTTTTGACTGATGAAATGGGTCTTTTTATGCAGGAGAGGGATCTCAAAATTCTATAACTACAAATCCAAGTCCTTCACGAGTCTGGCAGAGGCTTCATCTTCTTCCAACATCAAAGACCTTGCAAAACCAGACAATGCATATGCCAGAAAACGCAGGAACCTACTTGCCTCCAATCACATGTGGGAGATGAACCGAAGCTTTCCACTGAGAAGCAATGGGGGCAGGATTTCAAAGAGACCCATCTCAACGAGTCGAAGCACATTGGCTTTGGCTATTAAATTGAGCAGCTGTGCTGAATTACAGGGGATTTTACCTTAATGCCCCTCCACTTATTCAATAACTAACGGCAACGACTGATGCCCTAATAGAGCTAAAAGGAATCTGACGGAAATTGAGAAGTGTCCTCGAATTGCTTGGACTCTTAGTGCCCGTTTGACATTGCTTATTTGGGGAGATAAGTGATTTTTTAAAAATTTTGAGAAGTCCAGCCCGTTTGGTAAACTGTGAGGAAATCACTTATTGTTAAAAATTGCTGTAAGAGAAAGCTATAAGGGAAAGCAGCTAATGAGGTGCTTTCATTTTCTGATTATGCATGAATCAGTTTTGAAGAGGCGCTGGGTTTAATGATTATGCCACAATCATTTTCTGATTATGAGGAAATCAATACCAACAACACTTTTAACAAAAAATTTACCAAACGCCAAACTGCTTTCCCTCACAGCTGATTTCTCTCACAGCAAATCTGACAGCGATTATTTTCACAGCACAGCAATGCCAAACTGGGCCTTAAACCATAGTGGCAAAAGTGACAAAATTGAAATCATAGGGACCTTAGTGGTAAAAGTTGGAAACCACAGGGACTACAAGTGTCGTTTTGCCAAAATTCTATAATGAGGATCTTATCTAAGGCTCTTAAATGAGGCACCATTTCTTAATCGTTTGATCAAATTTATTAGTCATTATTAAATCAAATTAATTAGCATAATCCAACGGTTAAAACCCTAACTATAGAATGACTCGGCTATAAACATGCCCAAACAATAAGTTGGGCTATATTCTGCCTCGTGTTTTTGGGCTCTATAGGCCATGATAATGACTTTATTTTTCATACAAATAATGAATTGATAGCTTTCTTAATTCACTTGATATGGGGCCGCGTGTGTAAGGCCATGATATTGTGGCCGTTAAATATGAGCTTATACAGTTGCTTTCCCATCCTACGAATAATATTTTTTCTCACCATTTTCAACGCTAAAAATACAGATCCAAAGGTCCAAAATCAAATCTAAAGATAAATATAATTTAAATAATTATTCATAATCACATCCAACTCCAAAACTCAAGATTTATTGCACACTAAAATAATAAAAAAACAGAGATAAAATTATGTTTGTGAAATTTTCAATTTTTTAAGGCTGAAATATTAGGAAAAATAAATCATGGAGTAATAAATAAAAATTAAATCAAGAAAACTTGGACTTAAACTATTCTGAAATAATTTAATAAAGTTATGGACTCAATTTTTTTTTTTTTTTTTTGGTCTGAACCATGAGGTGGTCCTGGATGGGCCTCAACCATGGGTGGCACCTTTAAGCCTTAACCACAACCCAGACTAATCCCCACTCACACCGGGTCGGCCCGTAAGGGGTAAAGTGTTGGCCAAAGTGGTGACTCCGTATGAGAGCAGGGATCGAACCCCTGACCTCTCTTAAGGAATGAGAGTGCCGAACCACTCACACCAACCACCTTGGTTAAAGTTATGGACTCAAATTTTGAGTCTGCATAATTGGAGGAAAAAAACTATTTAAATTTAGACAATACATGAATAGTTGTATTTTGAAGAGGGGAAATTTGGGTTGTAGATGATCTAATAAAGTAATAAATAGTCTGAAATAAAATATTTGGGATTTATTTACAGACCCAAAAAACATTAATAAAAAGAACTTAGGATTCAAATGGGCCTGGATTTCAATCATTTTATCTGGAGTGTACTTTTTTGGGTCAATTTATCAAGTTCTTTTGAATACAAGAGAGATTCAAACTTGAGAGCATGCTCTTAACTGGAAATTTTTTTGCATCTTATATATGCATGGGATATAATAATAGGGTTAAGAAAAATAGATGAGGTACGGATGACAAATTGAAACCCGAAGCAGGACCATTTGTTAAGGGATATCATATATACAATTAGCAAACTATCCTTGACTCATTCAACTACAACACATTGAATAATACCAAATAGTTCAAAGGACTTGATAAATACAATCCATGATTGTCCAAATTAGCCAATGAACTTTAATATTATGTCATTTGGATAACAGACATTTGCAGAACTTATGCCTCGGTATAGAGTACAGTGGATCATGAATGATGTTTAGTATCAAGTTCTACGGAATATGATACCTGGCAATCGAATGGTATGAATGTCTCTTTAAAGAACCTCATCTGATAAGAAAAACTCCAACATGCGTACTGTGATTTATTTTATCACCTCCAGTTATAAGCTCTCAGTTATTTTACAGCTATTAAACCGTTCGCAATGATGGGGCCTCTCCAGATTTCAGTATGTAGGCAGTTTCATACACACCCTGCAACTGTGGGATTACTGAGCATCTAAACACGCATCACAGGAGAAACACCAAACTGATAGATCACTGATTGAAATAAGAAAGTGAGAAAAACAAATTTGGAAACAATCACTGTAGAACAGTAAATAAAAAACGACTTCAAGATGGAAAAATTTGTGGAAAGCATTGATAATTGTACCTGTAGCTGAGAGCAAGACAATGCTTTGTCTGCTGATAATGCTGAACCATGTGCTTGTTCACAAAAGAGCTATACTGGACGTCCATACAGCAGAAACATAACCAACTGGGGTGCTGGCATCTAATTTATGAGGCACTCAGACTCAGATCAACGTAAAACGGGAACAGAATCAGAAGGAGCAACCTTTGGATTCTCTTTACCATAACAATCTGAAGATTCTATTTGATGTAAGAGAAAGCCATTCGAATCCTTTTATCGTCAATGAAAGGAACAAGTTTACTTTCATTTCCTATTGCAACTTACATACAAGCAACAACCGGCAAAAAACCAAGTGTGCTACGAGTTTATTTAAGTAATGACATGGTCTTGGCTTCATGTAGATGAATTGAAGTTTATTTAACTTGCAAATCTACAAATTAACTAGAACAACCTCATGCTGTAGAATGCGGATCCTAGTCCTCAGAGGCCTGCAACAATGCTACATATATTTTCCTATGTTTTCCTTCTAAAGTCTTTCTGGGGAAGGGGGAGATTGTTAAGATTGGTTGAAGAATAAGGATGTACTTAGGAAGATGCTACGCACATTGTTGGATTAGGTGGCTTTAAAGTATTTAAACAGCAGTCACTTCCTACGGTCCTATACTGATACTATTTGAGACGCAAACACAGATTTTTTGCAGAAGGAATCATATCTATTGCATGACAAAGGATACAGAAATCTTATACCAATTGTAGCAGTCATGTAAGCAACCTCAACTTATTCATATGTCTGAGAAACAGCATACAAATTAAGAAAGCAAATGCTTAATAGACAGTCATAGGTGGGAGGGGAAATTAAACCAAGAAAGTAACCAGAGATTGGTCAATTAAACGTATGGTGAGAAAAGATGGACCCTTTGTGATCAAGCCGAGGAATGAAGACATTCAATTTTTGGCCAGGTAAATATACAACAGAATCTCAGTGCTTACAATGAGATTGTTAAAAGTACACACCAACCAAACTTCTTTATCTTTTAACTTGGTTAAATTTACAGACCACCAGTCTTTTAAAAACTTTCAGTTCCCATAGTCGCAAAATTAAATCAGAAATACCAAGTTATGGTTCACATTCACGCAGTCAGGCTTTGATAATGTAAAAATGGTAGATGCCAGAATAACTTTGAAATCTTCTTTCATCGAAGTTGTCTTTCTAGTTGATGGCTCTAGCCCTTTGGGGATATATATGTGTATATATATATATATATATGCAATTAAGGTCACCTAGAGAGTAAATTATTACAAAAAGAAAGCTACTTTCCATAATAGGGTACAGTTTCTTTTCCTTTTCTATTACAACTAGGCAATGACTTGGGTCTTGGCTCTAGCAGATAATTAAAGCTCATTTAACATACACACTTTTCTACTCCATTTCTTTTGTGTATCTTTGTTTTCCCAAATGCCAAACAATAAATCATTCTCAACTCACAAACAAAGCAAACAGGGTTTTTAAATAAATTATAAAAAAAAACACAAAAACAACAACAACAATTCAGTGTATAAAACAACCATTGAAAAAGTAACATGAACCTCTTGCATGGAGTATCAGAGCTGGGAATGCCGGTGAGATCAGAGGTAAAAAAAACCAGGTGATCACACCATGTCTGTGCCTTCACCAAACAAACCTTTAGATTTGGTCATAAGCTCTCAGAAAAAGCTATATATGTTTTAGCATCAACCATTAAACTTAATCTATTTCAACTAGTTAAAGATTACCTTAGGAGAAGAAACAGAGTCAGAGCTAGCTTCCATTGCCATTGAGGAGTTGCTATTGACTTTGAACAAAATTTACAATACAAAGTTTGCGAAGAAAAAATAACCCGCAAGATTATAAAGTCAGTAACTGATTAGATTGTAGTTCAAAAGCAGTACCCTTATTTACAAAATCACCTCACTAGGGTACTTGATGTACAGTAAGTTACATATCCTATTTTGAACCTCAAAACCAAAGAAGGAAAGGCTATACGAAACCTCTCTGCTTTCCCAACCATAACCTATATTCTCCAACCAAATGTAAGCAAATCCGGGGGAAGAGAAGCAGGATCGAGCTCCCAACAGTCTTTCAAAAGGTTTGGAGCCTCATCACCAGAGAGCTTCCTAGCAGGAATTTGGTGTGAAACCAACCTAACGTCATTCTTTTCTAGCCATCTAATAGCATGGGACCCAATCTCCCTCCTCTTAAATACTGTCTTGAACCCATCAACCTTCTCAAGATACCCCATACTCAAACCGTGCATCTCACTATAAGTTGTCAGAAACACAACTATGTCATAACATCGCTTATCTTTAACAGACAGGTTGCTTCCCTCTGCATCCAAAGCTGCTTCATTATAAAGTGCCCACACGGAACCCTTCTTTGGATAAATACGATAAATTTCTCTTGCAGCCCTTTCACAATTCACGACATGAGAAAATATATTCACTGAATAAATGGGAGTCTTCCTGGCAACCTTAAACCTCCCACAAGAGACATGGAATCCCATTTTCTCCCAAGAAGCCAGCCACTCATCACCATTATTTTGAAGATCCAACCAACTCATTTTCACCTCAAAAGGATTGACAGAAACAACTTCATCGATCAAACCATAATGCCTGGGCATTCCATCATCATCATCGTATATCGCCCACACCTGCCCTTTCTTAAAGCTCCTCTCCTCTCTATCTTTATCAAAATCATAAAAATCAGAATCCTCCACTGCCATAATCTCCAAATCCCCACTCTTTGACACCCTGCTGCTCATGTCTACTGCCAAACCTCTAGTCTTATCACTTCCTAAATCCTTAATCTTCTTTGAAATAGTCCGTCTCTCAACTTCAAAATTCTTACCCTTCTTCAAATCGTTATGCCTCAGCCTCTCCCTCTTATCTTCCTTCTCTCTTTCATCCTTCTTGTCTTGAAGCTTCAACTTCAACTTCATCTTCATCTTCTCCTCTTGCGCCTTTTTCTTCATTTCCGACTGCATTTCTGCCAATGTCATCATGTCCTCACTGGTTTTTGCCTTCTTTGGTTTAGACCTCTCCATCACCTCTCCAACACTACTCATTCTCCTTCTCAATTTCCAACCAAATGGTTCACCACCATTACCACCAGTCACTTGCCTGTCCAGATTCCCACTACGGACTTCACTTTTCCCTCTCCCACCACTACCACCATTAATTTCACCACTATCACTCACTCTCCTGCCCAATCCTTCATTACTTATTATTTTCCCTTTTGATGCCAAACCGGTGGCGTTTCTCAACCTCTCACTGGTCCTAACCTTAGCATTTTCACCACCACCATTCTCATCACTTTCAACCTCCAGAGCCTTAAAGCTCTTCCTACAACTTGGGCAAACCAAATTATGCCCCAAATACCTCCTCTCAAACTGGTGGAAAAGCCGGCACGTCGAACACGAAGTCCAAAAAGTCTCCCTCTCCACCACCACACTCGAACCCAAACCCCCAACACCACCCTCTTTAATCTTCTCATCCTGAATCCTTATCCTGAGCCTCATATCATACTCCTTCCTCTTAAGCTTGTCGGAAAGGAACCGAAACGCCTCGCCGACGAGTTTGAAAGCCTCTTCGGAAGCAGCATGTGGGTTCTTGTCAGGGTGGAGAAGAAATGCGAGCTTCTTGTAGTTCTTCTTAATGGTGTTGGTGTGGGCAAAGGGCTCCACCTGGAGGATCTTGTACCAGTTGGGATCGGGGGTTTTGGAGGCTGTACGGAGGATCTTGAAGGCGGTGACCATGGAGGAAATGCCGTCCAGGTTTGGGCACAGCCGCTCCGCTCGTTTTGCGTATTTGAGGGCTGATTTGAAGTTGCTGTCTTTGCATTTGGCCTCAGCTACAGATTTCAGCCCCCGAGCTTCTTGCTCCTGCTCTGCTTCTTCCATATTATTTTTCTTTCTGTCTTTCAGTTTGTAGGGTTGAAGGGTCTTAACTGGTGAGCAAGCAAAACAAAAAGAGATTGAGCAAAAACAAGGCACGAACAAAGTGAGAAAGAAAGGGAGAAGCTGGAGTTTGCATATATTATATATAATATATTACTCACCTGTTCTTCATTAATAGAGAAAAATCAGCAGCATCTTCTCCCGTTTGGATTTGTCAAAATCAACAGAGTGGCTGTAAACCTCCCGGTAGTTTTTGGATTGGAACAGACTGGACTGGCTGAGACTGTACCAGACTTCGAACCCTAGTTGTTGTTTGATGCTAGGACTGCACTGTAAAACATTATATATTAAAAAGCTATCATCTTTATCAGAATAAATAAATAAATAAACGAAATGGTGCATACTACGGAAGTGGAACCCATATCGGCGATACGAGATCTGAAGATTTTCAATGAATTGAAGTAAAAACAAACTTAAAGCAAGAATGAGACAAACACGCGCCAATAAAATCGAAACCCTAAACCCAGAAAATGAAGATAACATTCATCAGAAATCTCAAAATTTAACAATAAAATCGAAAACAAAACTTTTGAGAGAGAGCGAGAGAGAGAGAGAGAGAGAGAGAGAGAGATAATTTGAACCTTGTTTGAGCCAAACCAGAAAGCCAAATACACCAGAGAAAAGAGGAGAGTAGACAGAGGAGAGTACGCGAAGAGACCACGTTATTCTGGACTATTGTCCAAGATGAATATCCAGTCCGTGATGCACACTTAGGCCCACCAAACAGGCCCTATGGACCTAAAGAAATCATTTTGCATCCTACAACCTACAACTAGTCTACAACATGTATGATAACAGATTTGATTCAAAGCCCACAAAAAAATTGTAAAAATAGGACCAACTGTTAATGGAGTAATATAAATTTACCAAATTATTCTTAATTCATTCACAAGTTTCAGATTTTTTTTTTGAAACACATACAAAAAAAAAGTTGGACTAGATTTTGAGTGAAGTTGATGAGATTTGGACTAGATTTTTTTTCTTAATTCATTCCCAAGTTTTTCTTGTTCTTTGTACTGTCTGCATTTTCGACAGTTGATGATACAAGCCGTCTCTAATTTGATCCAAGAGACAAATACAACAACAAATTATATAACAGCTAGTAGTTCTTTAATTTTTTTTGGTCAAGGCAAACCTTCATTAATTATGCAAACACATTACAAGACATAACATAGGTAGAAGCATAAGACATAGGCACAAAAGATTACAAAACAGAATTTTAATTCAATTTTAATACAAGCAAGGCCAACATACAAAGTTTCAAACCAAAACAACCCTAAAACTGAAAACAAGTTGCAACCGCACCATCCACAGCAAAGCAGCCAAACCACCATTGCAAGTCCACAGCCAACCAAGAGGGAGTCTCTGGTAACATAGTGAACCAAAAGTACGAACGGAAGACGGGGGTGAACAAGCCACCTGCCATTCTTACTTGGCGGCGCGTTGGGGTATGAGGATGCCTTTAAAGTGCAACAGCTAGTAGTTCAAAGGACTTGATAACTACAATACAATCCATGATTGTCCAAATTTGCCATTGAACTTTACTATTATGTCATTTGGATGACATACATATTTGCTTAAGGAACCTCATCTGATAAGAAAAACTCCAACAAGTGTACTGTTAGTCTGTAGTTAATTTGATCACCACCTCCAGTTATGAACTCTCAGTTTGCTATTAAACCGTCCGGAACGGGGGGGCCTCTCCAAATTTCAGTATGTAGGCAGTTTCATATACACCCCGCAGTTGTGGGATTACTTGAGCATCTAAATATGCATCGCAGGAGAAACACCAAACTGATAGATCACTGTTTGAAATGAAAAGAAAGTGAGAAGACAAATTTGGAAACCATCACTGTAGAACAGTAAATAGAAGATGACTTGAGAATGGAAAATTTTGTGGAAAACATTGGTAATTATACCTGTAGCTGAGAGCAAGACAATGATTTGTCTGCTGAAAATGCTGAAGCATGTGCTTGTTCACAAAACGGCTGCACAGGACATCCTTACAGCACAAACATAACCAGTTCTCATTGGGGTGCTGGCATCTATTTTAAGAAAATTGTTTCCCATATTAGAAATGTAACGCATGATTCAAGACTTGGGCACTCTGACTCAAATCAACGTATAAAGAGAAGAGAATCAGAAGGAGCAAGCTATAGATTCTCTTTCTCTATAATAATTTGAAGATTTAATTGGATGAGAAAAAATTTCAGATCCTTTTATAGTTGATGCACTTTGAATATAAATATGTGTAAAACCAAAGGTTGCCTAGACACTAAACTGCTAGGAAAAGAAACTAGAACAACCTCATGCCATAGAATGAGGATCCTAGTCCTCTCAGAGTGCTTTCAACAATGCTAGATGTCTTCTCTATGTTTTCTTTTTAAAGCTTTTCAGGGAAAGTTAGATGCAACGCACATTGTTGGATTTAAACAGCAGTCACAAATGTTCCGCAGTCATGTAAAGCAACCTCAACTCATTCATATGTTTGAAAAACAGCATACAAATTCAGAAAGCAAACGCTTAACAGACAATCATACAGCATGTGACTTTATGGGTGAAGAGACAAATGGCCACAAATACAAACAAGAGGATGAATGAAAAATTAGAAGATGGGTTGTGACTTTTGTTAAAAGGAAAAAAAAATTATCAAACTCTTTTGCTAGTGATAACAATCAAAGCTGGAACAAGTGATCAGAGGCTAAATTGAGAACTGGGTCAAATTGGAACAACACAAACAAAACTGAAAAACTGAAAAAAGAAAGGTTACAGCTTTGAGAAAAAGGAACCTGTTGCAGGGAGAATCAGGGGCGGGAATGTGAGCAAGATCAGAGGACAGGGAAGGCAGGTGATCGCAGAATGTTCGGGCCTCCACCCAACCCGATTCAGCTCCAAATATCAACTCTTCTTCGTTTTCAACAAATGGGTCCTCCTGATTCGCACAATCAACAAAACCCTTTGTTACAAAATTTCAAAAGAATCAAGCTTTTGGCTTCAGCCAAGCGCAGACATAAAAGATTACCTGAGCAGCAGAAGAAGAGCCAGCTTGGGCTGCCATGGAGGAACTGATGGCCTCTCACGCTGAACAAAGTTAGAAACTTGAAAGGTCTCTGTTTTCAAGCAGTGTTTTATTTACGTTTTTATTCATATACGGGTCGGGTCGGGTGGGCCTGCATTTGGTGACCCGACTAGATAACCCACCCGTGCGTTCTTTAAGTCTAGGGTTTTGTTTTGACTCTCTCCCATTATAAATACCAACTTTAAACCTAGCTTCTCCACTTCTTCCGCAAATTGAGATTACTCTGCGCCTGCTAGGGTTTTTGCTCCTTCAAACCAAATCATGGGGCACTCCAACGTCTGGAACTCTCACCCTAAGAACTACGGCCCTGGATCGCGCACCTGGTACTCATTTTCCCACTTTGATTTCCGAGAAATTTCAATTCCCAGTTCATTTTCATTGGTTTCAAGTTCAACTCTGTTGTTAGTTAATTTAGATTGATTTGTATTTTGTGTGTAGTCCTAAATTTTCTGTTTGCTAGGGTTTCTGAAATTTCTGTCTGCTGTAGGAAAACAGTCCATGATATTGAACGTGTTTGTAGTCAATAATCTTTCGTTGATATATAAAATATTGTAAATTTATGTGTAGTTTGTCAATTTGATCATTCTCGCGGTTTTGTTGCATATTTGTGGAATTTATAAATCTCAATCTTAATTGCATTGGCCCTTTTCACATTGGTTTTTCATGCTCCCTTTTGTCTGTTGATTCACCTTATTTGGAAATAAGCATATTCCCATTATTATTTGAATGCTTTGATGTGTTGAAATTTCTTGAATTACATGAAGACATCTGGGTCTGATGTGTTCAATGAGCAGTAGTTGTTGATACATTTCTCATTTGGATTTTGTTACTTATTTGGGTCTGGTTTTATAATTTTGCATTTTTTGCGATGTTTGTGTATATATATTGATATTGCTTGTTTTGGTTTCCTTTTTACAGTCGCGTGTGTGGAAACCCTCATGGGTTGATCAGGAAGTACGGTCTCATGTGCTGCAGGCAGTGCTTCCGTAGCAATGCCAAGGAAATTGGCTTCATTAAGGTAATGCTTTGAGAACTTGTAGCCAGTGACTTAGTGCTAATTCCCCTCACCGATCTAGAATCATTTTCACATTGTAATTGACTTTCTTTTTGGTTGCAGTACCGTTAAGTAGCTGACCTTCAACGTCCCAGGACTTTAAGTTTTGGCCCAAGAATCGTCAGAGTAGTTGTTTCTGAGTTGTCATGAACTCCAAGAAGATATTTTTGTTTTACTGATTTGCTGTTGAACTTGAATTGGTGGTCAGACTATGAATATTGTGTTAATGAATTGATTTATGTTCTCTTTTGTTGTGGCTGTTTCTCATGTTCTGTTCTTGTTCATATCCTATGGAATTTAGCTCATTCTTGTTTGCTAAGTATTCCGTGATATCAAAAGACTTATCAAACAAAAAAAAAAGTGAACTTTAAAAGTAAAGGGCACTGATCTTCCACATTGTTCTTCCGATATTCGCGTTTAGGGTTTCTTTGATTGCTATGTACCATGTTCTTGCTATGTGCATTAGGTTGTAGTTATGGCGCACACCCGAGTTGTCGAACCAGATCATAATCTTAAGTTGATGTCTGTTTCTTGTTCCATTTAGTCGCTTGTCCGGTTGCCTCTACCAAAATTTATTATTTTATCAGTACTGTCAAAACGTTTGTATAACAATGCGGAAGACCAGTGCCAGTAAAACTATTGCTTTAGAATTATGCCTGCTTGAATTTTGCAAAAATCGCTTTGTGCTTTGTTGAAGTGGAGATTTATTGAACCAAGTTAAAAAACTGAATTGTTTTGAAAGACTGATGGTCCGTAAATGGAACCAAGTAAAGAGATAAAGAAGCTTGGTTGGCATGTACTTTTAACAATCGCATCGTAAGCTGCGATCATGTTTTATATTTTAGAAGTTCAGATTTCATGTTATGCTAATTTGATTAGAAATGTTCATGGTATGTTAAAATCCAGCTGCATCTTGTTAGGGCACATTTCTTGATACAAGCGATAATAAGGAAGGAGAAACTAGACCACAAGATTTCGGGTACAGTGATAAATATTTAACCACTTCAATTATAAGCTCTAGACTGTCAGAGTCGTTTTCAAAGAACAGTTCATTTGATATTTGTTTGAAATTTAGATGGTTCAGAACTTCCCCTTCTCCTCCTCTCTGTGTTCCTGATGATGCTTGGCAGTTTCAATAATCTGTGGACTTTTGAAGTGGGGCAGCATTACATCAATAATAGAACCAATCGAACATGGCAGTACTATTCCATACACTCAATTCAATACCTCAAAGTTACCAATAATTCATGACGTTAGTTCATGTTGAGTAGGTCTAGGAAAATCATGGTGGTCACCCGTTTTCGTTACATCACAAAACTTTTGTATCTCTGATGCCACCGACTCTATAATCCCTGTGCAAGTTCAATGCTTGTGTTTTCTTGTCTCCAGGACAAAAATGAACAAACTTAGATTACCTTTCTAAGCCAAACCACAATGCTGTTTTCTGTATTTTGCTAATCAGTGGAGCTTCTAGTTCATTCTTAAGAACAATTCTTTGTTTTTCTTCTTGTTCAACAGTAACTGGAATATCGTAGCGTGGTATTACTAATTGGCACATTATTATATGGGTGGAAGACAGGTTTATCTTATAAGATAAGATATGCCCGTGTTAAAACGTGAATGAATTAGTTATACCATGTGGCACAGTACAGTCTCACCCGAAAATTACTCTTGAAAAAAAAGAGTGCAAGAACTAAACTATCTTTATAAATTATGTATGTATAAGTAAATGATCTACCACTAGAGCTATGAGCCTATAACTTTCCACTTTATAACACTTTTTCTACTCCTTGTTTACCATCAAATTTCATCTCAACTCTTGAAGTGCTAGCTGAGAGTACCAGCAGGCATCAGTAACATATTATGGTGCAACTAACAAATTATACTGAGGTTACTACAGCTTCAATGATAGTGAAGATCACCTAAATGAAAATAAAAGCACAAATGGGCATGCAATAATATACTTCACCAACCTACTTTACTAAAATTTCTTCATCTCCAAGTTAGTTTTCAAAAACCTCCTTTTCAGATGTCTTTTCTGACGTCAATCACTTCCCTCTATCATCCAGGTACAATCTTCTGGAACTCATTAAATTTTCTCTTCTCCCACAACCATCAAATTGCACAATTGAAAGCTTCTCACATGACTGGCATGCAAAACTCCTGGAGAAATTTTCACCAAGTGAAGATTTGAATGTAAAACAATGAATAATTTTGACTCTAGATTGTTGCCAACCATCATGAAGGGGTTTATGAATTATGATTTTATGATTATCCTTTAAGATTCTAAGAAAATTAATGTAGAAAGTATAAATCTAACCCAATTAATCACATATAATACACACATGTTAGACTCTATATGCAAAATAATCACTTTTTTTTTCTTTGTAAAAGCAATGTTGGGTTGAAGTGGAGAGGAGAAGCAATGTTGGAAAGCTATGGGGTGCAGACAAAATCATTCTCCTGTAGTTTATAATCACTTTCAAAACAAACTAACTAATACCCAATTAAACAAACATCACCTAATGGGTGTGTGTTACTTTTAAACTAATTATCCCATTGGAGTGTACCTTAAGTCACATGGCTGCAAAACAAATCCAAAGCTATCATCATTTCAGGATATTGTAGGCTTAGTAGCCATAGCTGAAATGATGCTATTCCAAAATGGGTGAATCTATATTCTATTGAGAGACTCAGTTGGGATTTGGGGTTCTTAACAGGTTTGTAATTGTCTGCTAGTAATTTTATCATTGATGGATCAGATTCTCCCTGAACTTTCACTGTTTTCAATGGTTTTTTTATTATTTATATTTTATTATTAAACAACTAATGTCTACGAGATTTAAACTCATAACATTCTTCAACAAAATAAAAGCTAACTACACTAAATGATCATTGACACTAAATGCAGCACTGCACTGTTACATCGTTTGACTAGTACATTGCTCTCTCGGAGTAGTAGCTTGAGTCTCCGGACTAGTACATTACCACTCCAAGCATCTCGGAAATTAACCGCCATGTTCTGTGGTTCACTGCTAAAATTACCAAACTCCTGCAGATTAGTATCTATTTTGAAGTCAACAAGGTAATAATTGAAGCTCTAGTCAGTGACGTACGGACACCAATAAGGCCTTGAGTGGTTTGTGTGATTAGATCTTACCTGGTGTGGGGCAGACAGTGAGGAAGTTTCATGTTTTACTGTTAAAAAAGTTGATTGCTTTTGTATTTACAAGTTGGCTTGAGAAAGATATTATGTTATAAGTCTTCAATTGCCACACTTTGGTTGTACTTTCACCACAAACACCACATGGGTTAGGTTAGGGATTTATAGGTAGATTAGACTGTCATAGTAAAAGCAATTAGGCAGATGGGTTAATGAGGTTCATTGTGTACTTTTTGGTTGCCTTTCCAGCTGGTGCAGTGCAGGGTTCATTTCCTAGCCTCTTCCAAAAAATAATTTCTTTTTTTTTTTCTTTATAATAATTTTACTGAATTTTATCAGTAAGATTTGTATTTGGTCGGATCACGGATGGGATTATCTTGTTTTTAGTAGATTAAGTCCATGGAATCAAAGAATAAACAATACATATGTCCTGCATTTTCTGATATAATATGAACCAGAAATGTATTAGAAAATATCCATATATATACAGTCAAACTAAGTTAGATTTCATAACCAGAATGAAAATGTTAGAGAGAGAAATGAACTATAATTTTGGATGGAAATATAAAATTGCTGAACATATAAGGAAAGTTGATGGCACTAACCACATTTTTCTTGTTGTTTTTTTAGAAGGAATTGGGAAATTAGGTAGTTGGGATAATTTGCCAACAAATTTTTAACCAATTTTCCTTTCGACGATTTGAGTAGATGCTAGAAGACTGAGATTTATTGTGGAGCTGATTTAATGTTGATGTCTTTGAATGATACTGTTGAAATTTATTGAATAAAGTTTTTCTTTGATTAAAAAAATTGCGGAGTTAGTGAATTGGATTGGTAGGAGCCACAACGAAGAAAAAAATTCCGGGTTTAAATGAAATAGGAAATATGTTGAAAGCAAAGGCATAACTAAAAATTGAGAGATGGTGATAAAGATGTGGTAACTCTTTATACAAACTAATGCTAAAAAAGGTTTATATAGCTTAGCTTGCAAAAATGACACAATGCAATTGAGTCCATCCTTTAATCTTGTTTAAGCTTATGGCATCATTAATTGATGTCATCAACCACTTTTTTGCTTGAATGCTGTTTTCATGGAGGTTAGCTCTGCTCACTCATATCTTTCCCTCATGAAGAAAAAAGAAAATTATGCAGCTTGTATTGCCATTTTTTTTATATTGTGCCTCTCATTATTTTGTTATTAATTGGCAATTATGACAACTTCCACTCCACAAATACTATATATGGAAAGTGTACACTAATTATTCTGTACAGAAAAATAGTACATACCATGTCTCATGTATATGTGTGAGAATAAGATGAGGTGAACACATACCACAATTTTGGCATATACTTGTACTTTGTACCACCATTTTTGTTTGAACTCAAAACCTCCTTGAAATAACAACTCAAGTATTTCTCATTGGTCGATAATCTATACGGGGATTTTCATATCACGTCATCATAATAATGTAATATGTTAAATTATTTCGCGATAATTTATAATGGATGTTTGAAACTGAATAATATATACATGTATATTTTTTTTCAATTTTAGTGCATGTCATGATATTCTGATACTACATCGGCAAGAAGTCCCTTGGTTTTTTTTTTTAAATTTTTTAATCAAAGAAGTCCCTTGGTTTCTTTGTTCTTTTTCTCTGTTTTGTGAATAAAATTATATAATCCAATATCCGGAAATTATTATATGGGAGAAAGTCACATGTGGAGAAAATGTATTAATAAATTAATTAAAAAGTTTTTAAGACTTAAAATGCAATTAAATCAACATAACATAACGTTAACGTCCCTCCAAAGTTTCTCAGAGAAAAAAAAAAATCCCAAACCTGCAAAAACTCTCATAGCATTTTCTTTTGGCCAGAGACGCTCTCAGACTCTCTCTCATACACTTGCAAATCTCACCTCTCTCTCTTACCGACTTCTACTTCTCTCTCTTCCTCTCTCTCAAAACCCACAAACACAGAGACAGCAAAGCTCACTGCTTTCTCTCTCAGCTCCAAAAATGCTGAATCTCCTGCAAACCCATCTCAGAATTTCCCCTTCTCCTGCAATTTCTTAAATCTGCATTGCTAATTTTGGGGGCGTGATGGGTTTGCGAGTGGCACAAAAATTGAATCTTTAAGAGGGCAATGTGAGGAGGACTTAGGATTTTCAACAGTCCTATGATGGTGGCTGCCATTTCCGAAGCAGCTTCAAACGACCGTCCAAACCCCAAAACCTCCACAGACCCACGCTCACGCACCCATCTCCAAAACCCATCAAGGCCTCCCCTTTTGCCCTCAGAGAAAGACAATGGCTTTGTGCAAAGAAGACCCAGAGGCAGACAAGTCTCGTCTAAGTACATGTCTCCTTCTCCTTCTTCTTCTTCAACCTCAACATCCACTTCTACTGTCTCGTCCTCTGCGTCTTCTAGAAGATGCCCGTCTCCATTGCTCTCAAGGTCCATAAACTCCTCTTCAAACTCGACCCCAGTGCCCTCTTTGGGTCCGAAACGGGCTCAATCGGTGGACCGGAGGCGACCCATTACGCCTCGGACCTCCACGGGTCTCCCTGAGGCTCGGCTAAGCAATGCAGGCGCTGAAGTCTCGGCTGCCACTCGGCTTCTGGTCACTTCCACTCGGAGCTTATCAGTTTCTTTTCAAGGTGAGGCCTTTTCGCTTCCGATTAGTAAGACTAAAGCAGCTGCCTCGCCTAGTGGGGCTGTTGCGAGGAAGGCCACGCCTGAGAGACGCCGGTCGACCCCTGTAAGAGGAGATCAGGCTGAGAATTCTAAGCCTGCTGATCAGTATCGGTGGCCGGCCAGGACCAGAAAATTGAGTTCGGGTTCTAATAACTCGTTGTGGAGGAGCTTGGACTGTAGTTCGGAGACTGGGAAGCTCAATGGGATTGGATCTGGGGTTGCGGCTAGAGCATTGCAGCAATCTATGATTGATGATAGCAGAAGAGCTTCCTTTGATGGTAGATTGAGCTTAGATTTGGGCAATGCTGAGCCTTTAAAGGCTGCTGAGCAAAACCCAGATGCCAATTCAGCCAATGAATCTTCCGTGCCTTCTGATCTCACTGCTTCTGATACAGACAGTGTTTCCTCTGGTAGCACTTCAGGTGTACATGATGCTGGTGGTGTTGCAAAGAGTCGAACTGCACCTCGTGGCATTGTTGTGTCTGCAAGGTTTTGGCAGGAGACTAATAGCCGGTTGAGGCGGTTGCAGGATCCCGGTTCGCCTTTATCAACAAGCCCTGTGTCTAGAGCAGGGTCGAAATTCATTCAATCTCAATCGAAAAAGTTTAATGGTGATATCCCATTATCATCATCTCCTCGAACGATGGCTTCCCCCACTAGGGGACCAACTCGGCCTGCTTCTCCGGGAAAGCTTTGGACTTCATCAATGTCACCATCAAGGGGGTATAGTCCTTCTCGGGTGAGAAGTAGTGTTAATGGTTCCTTGAATAGTAGTTATTCTGGTCCTGCACCTTCAATTCTCAGTTTTTCTGTTGATACTCGGAGAGGGAAGATGGGGGAAGATAGGATTGTTGATGCACACATGCTCAGGCTTCTGTATAACCGTTATCTGCAATGGCGGTTTGTAAATGCAAGAGCAGATGCTACCTTCATGGTGCAGAGACTGAAATCAGAGGTATGCTTGTGGTTCTATAAATTGCAATGCTATATATCTTCTAATTGTGTTTCTTCAGGACTTTGTTTGGTGCTTGTATGGTCATAGACTCATAGATATTGTTTGCCATGGTTGATGTACACTTCAATTTGTTTTGTACTCATTATACTGTACACATCTCCATAATTAGCATGGTTCATGTGTGTATGTTCATTGTTTTCCATATACTTTATCTCCATCCAATTAGAGTTTCTTTCCCCCAGTAATTACAACAAGAACGGGAACTTCTCCTTGTCACCTTATTTCTTTTATGGCAACGTTTTTTTTCCCTTAAGGAGTACTGCATTTTCCTTTTTCCTTATGAATATAACATTATATAATCCATTTCTGAGCTCTAATCAGAAGTATGCGAGGTTATTTAGGGAAATTTTGGTTTTAACCGAGTATGGAAATACAGAAGGCTGCATAATATTTTATACAAATAACATCCGGGTAATACAGGGAATAAAGCTCAAATCTTAAATGAGGTGTGCCACTGTCATTAGTTTTTAACTGTAAAAAAATAAAGGCGTGTGGTTGTCTTTGGAAACTTCTGGAGTGTAGATTTGGAAAATAGTAGAATCAAAAGGTGATTTGTGAAGTCTTTAGAGTGATTATTGAGTTGACCGATTGCTCTAGAATAGAGTAGATGGCTTTCGCCTAGTATGCAATGAACAATCATGGCTTGTTGTCAAGGAGGACTTCATACTCGGGTGTTATCTTTAAGAAGGACTTGATTTCTCTTTCAGTTTAATAGACTCCATGAAATGGAGATTGCATATTGTCATGTTTTGTCGCTTAATTGGTGTCTTTACTTGATATCTTCAAACAAGACCCATAGTGAATTTGGAATTTGATAATGCATCTGTCTCTTTGGTATATTTGCTCTTTTTTCTTTTTTCTATATGTTTGAACTTGTCTGATTTTGTTTAAACTTTTCAACATGTTTGATTTTGTCTGAACCCTTATGATTCTATAAAACATAGCTTTATTTCTAGTGGTTGAATTCATGCTTCCCATTTCAGCCACAAGTGAGTACTTTAAATCAGTTTGTTTGAGCTTTTTCACATCCATAGAGTGATTTCCATTTGTTCAACTATGTATAGAAGTGACGTGATACATTGTATCTGGTTCTGATTTTGTTGACAGTTCATATGTGTTTATCACTATGGTTCAGTAAAAGTTTCTTCATACTGGCATCTCTGCTGCATATTATGTGATGAATTGGTCAGGATGGTTTCAGTTTGTGTACAGTTTCTTTTGTCTAAATTTGTATTTTCTTGGGTGCCAGAAAAATCTATGGAATGCATGGGTATCAATCTCAGAGCTACGGCATTCCGTCACTCTTAAAAAGATCAAGTTACTTTTGCTGAGGCAGAAATTGAAGTTAACTTCTATCCTCAAAGGACAAGTAAGATTCACAGATTCACTATCTTCATGGCACTTCCTTTCTGCTCCATATTTATATATCATTGGCTGGAATCTGAAAGTGCTATAATACGAAATATGAGTTGGTGGTGGGAATTTTTTGTGATACTTCATTAAAAGATTCATGTTCAGGAGATGTACTTGAGTTTTGTGCTGACCTTCAGTCTACAGTTATGACCAAGCATGTGACTTGCTAGGTAAAAGTTTAGGGCTTTAATTATGACAGAAATGAAATTAGTCACATTTTTAATACCCACTGCTCCCCTAGACCCTTTTTTTCTTTTCTTTTATCACTCTTCTTTCCACTTGGTTGACTTCCTTATTAACTTTTAACTATACATGTTCGGACAAAAACTGGTACCATTGCTGTTGTTACCTCTGCCCCTGCTGGATTAGAGGCTTGCTCTTTCTCTGTGTGCAATTTTGAGCAACGTTCTCTCTAAATAGCACTATCAAGACGTTAGTGTTGATAATACTACATACCACCAATGAATTCTTAGTGACATAGATTGCCATACTAGTACAAGTTCAAATGCTTTCTATTTTCTGTATTTTGGCGATAATGCATTCAATAGAAGGAATAATCTTGAGAAGAATCTTCTGTCCACCCCAAGTTCCTTTGTATCGTACTACTACATCAAGTAGCTGTTTAATAAGAAGTTTGTTCTTTTGGTGTTTGTAGATCACTTATTTGGAAGAATGGGCTATTCTGGACCGAGATCACTCTAGCTCTTTGCTAGGAGCAACTGAAGCATTGCAGGCCAGTACTCTCCGTCTTCCGGTTGTTGGAAAAGCAATTGTATGTGGCTTCTTCTTACCCTTAACTTAATCAAGGACGTATCGAAGGCCTGAACCAAGGATCCATCACTGTTCAAAAGACTGACTTTGCTTATTTTATATTAGGTTGACTTTCAAAAGCTGAAAGATGCTGTGGGTTCTGCAGCTGATGTGATGCAAGCAATGGCGTCCTCAATTTGCTCTCTTTCATTGAAGGTAATCTATTTTTTTGTCTTTTCTTGAATCACGTTTCTAATTTTCTTGGTTAGTTTCATTATTCTTCCAAACATTTCACAGAAATATACATCAATTGCATTCTGTTCTTCCCGTATGTTATAAGTTGTAAATATAAAAATGAACAAAAGTGAGAGATGAAGCCACTGTACCTGTACTTGAACTGTACCTGAACATTACCCGAGGAGCTGGCATAGATGTTGTAGTTGGGTAGAACCGTTGTTTTACATTTAGGTGAAACAATGTTTTGAGGTATCCTTTGTTAAAAATGTTGTACTTTCCAGTACACCTAGGTGATTGATGTTATTGTTTAATTCCTAGAAGTAATAATTGATTGATTCAGTTGGATTGAACTACAACAGTCACTTACCTGACCTGATTGTTTAGTAGTTGTTGACATCTGCACCGCTACCTGATTACTCTTTTATTTTTACAGCATATGGATTTGTTTCCAGAAAGACCCTTAAGCTTTTTGGCAGAGCATATTTAGAAGTGCCTCCGTAGTCTAGCAGTTTTGATATCTCCTAGACTTCATGCATGTTATCTATTCATGCCTGGTAGATGTGAACTCTAGAGCCTCGTTATGAATAGCTTGAAACTGTTTTAAGGAAGTTTCTTAAACACTTGCCATTACAGGTGGAGGAAATGAATTCCTTGCTGTCTGAACTTATGAGGGTTACCGCAACAGAACGGGTTGTGCTTGAACAATGCAAAGATTTTTTGTCTACATTATCAGCCATGCAGGTAAGTCTGGTAGTCTATTTCATTTTTTTTCCTTTCAAGGTTTCACTTTTTCCCTCCAGTTTTTCAATTGCTTTCTTATTCATTGTAACAGGTCAAGGACTGTAGCTTGAGAACACATATAATACAATTACGACGTGTACCAACTACCCGCAGCCTGACAACACATGTGTAGAACTGATCTTATTTGACTACTCACTCCTAATGCTAACATATTACATGGAGCCTACCGGGTGGAGGCAGCAGAGGTAATAAGAATGGATCAAGTAGCTAGTTTTGGCTTCTGATGTGGCAATTTTTGGAACCTGGTTGTGGTCTTCTGTATCATGCATCTCAATGTATCTTTTGTATCTGAAGAATACAGAAAATGGCTTTTCCCCTCTCACTAAAATTAGCTGTATACAAGCACTCTTTTCTTTCCTTGGGGCAAAAAGGAAATGTATATGTATATATATGTAATTTCTCCTGATCACACTGTTAATCAAGTAGTTTGTGGTAAATCTCTTAATTCAATCATCTTGTCATGCCTTTTCTTCTGCTCGATTGTTCGTGATTTCAACAATGCCAGCGTTATTACTTTCTGTATAGAGTCTGAAACAGATTTTTGGTTTTTCTATTGTAGTATAACCCAGGAAATTGGCTAAGTACAAGATCTCAAGCTGTTTAACGAAAAGGGTTCAGGCTTTGCCTCTGAATCTGATCACGTTTGTAAACTTTTGTGCTATGTTTTTCTACAGATCATATGAATTATAAAAACAAGGGGGATAAAATAATTCATCTTTGGATACTTCCCCCACATGGTGCACTTCAATGCATGAAAGTTGGCAACCTCTTCTTTTCTATTCTGTTTTTGTTCAGACTTCAGAGAATCAGAAGTCTCTTGCCCTCTAGTTTCTTCAAATTCTTGTATGGATGAAATTCCACGAACCCACTTGGCACATGCATTTGCCTCCATTGATGGAGGGGTGAAAATGGTTCTGAGAAAAGATAATATTAGCATCAGACTTTGACTGTTGATTGACTGAAGTTATCATATCCAACGGTTCACAATCATCCCCCACGTTAAGGTTTGTGTTCACATGGCTCCTAAGAGAAAACACAGGTTTGGAGTCAACTGTGAAGAAGAATTGACCTAGTTTGACTAGTTGGGTCAAGCGACAGCCCATGTTAAAGTTCCAGCATATGAGGATGTTAGGGCCCCCATAATTTAATTCTGACCCAAAAAATATATAAAAAGAAAAATAGAGAAAAAAAGAGGGCCACTAAAACCCAATTGCCTCTTTCTTGTTTCGGACTGAAAACTAATTTGCCTTCAAACCCTTCTCCTACAAAAGACAAACTGTCGGTTTTATAACGTTTGTACCATTGTGGGCTGCAGAGGTCAACCATCCCATTTGGTTAAACGAGTAAGTCTGCCCTTAAGTTCGACCTCCTTTCCTGTACATTAGAAGTTAGAATCTTGCTTAGTAAAAATAAAAAAATAAATCTCCTTCATGTCCATCTTTTCTCAATTCATAATCAAGAAACTATTGAGATATATGCTGTCGTGTGGCTTAATTTTTTTTTTTAGACACGATAACTTTGAGTGCAAAAAGACGGGTTCATTGTTTTGGTCAACTGATTTAACTCACGTTTTGCGTCATGTGGCTTAATTTTAATTTCTAACTGGTTGAATCTTCCATGACGTCATTATTGTAGTGTACGTGTTGTCATATTGTTTAAGAATTAAGATCTCAAACAAATATTGATATTTAAAATAGATTTTTCGAAGAAATACTAGAAGGAGAGCGATTCGAAAGCTTTCCAGCTGGAAACCACTCTCAGATGTCTCATCTGTTAGTGATGCGCCGACACAATGTCAACTTCCAAAAGTGTGCAAAGAGAAAAATTAGTATGTAAAATGGACCCAACTCTCCAATATTTTTTCCCCTCTCCAATTCAAGTATCCATGACATGACCTAAATTGGAGAGGAAATGGGTTGGATTTTGGGTGACCAACCACAAACATCTAACACATGAGAGGTGTGAGTGTACCGTCCACCACGAAGCCACTGATTCAAGAAACTATTTTGCGTATTTGATAAACGGGCAGTAAATTTTTATTGCAAATTAGTATTATAGTGTCATCAATCTGTTCATATTATAACACGTGTGTATTTATTAATACGATGTCCTCAAATATAAACATGTTTTCCGTCCAGGATATAACACATTTTCATCTTGAGGGCTCAAAATAAATAAATAAAGGCTGAACCAATAATTTATATTGACAAAATTTGTATGGAACCTTTTTTTTTTCTTCACAACTTTTGTATACAGGTTCTAAAAGTGTTGTGCGGCCCTTGAGACGACTCAAAAGCCAACAAATAATATTCCAAATATCTCATGCCCCACTACACAATTCATTTCCAAATTTTCATCATCCAATCCAACCTTGACAACTCATTAATCCAACTGAGACTGAAAATTTCATCCATGCATCAGAATCTTCATTCATGGCCTCTGAATATATATTAATAAGAGATTATAATTTCTTTCAATTTTTTTAAAATTAATTTTATGGTAAAAGGTCAAAAATCAAAGCAAAATTACAAGAGGATGCTTTTGTTTATGCTTAAACAGCCGAATATTAATCCCCCCATATTATTTACTCGGCAATTACAACAAGAAGGAAGAAACAAAAATATTTATTCTTGACCACGTATGCATGATCAAATGAATAACCTCAGAAGCTTTGTCGTTCCCTTCAAATTATTACCACTACAATGATCCGCTGACGACGAACTGCTTCCTAACGTCGTCGTTTCAGACTCTTCCGCGGAGGACGGCGTCCCCGCCCTACAATCTCCGCGCTTGGTCCTCGACGTCAACCCACCCGCAGCCGTCAAGCAAAGATCAAGATCAGGCAGCTGGCAGTTCGCCACGTCATGATCATCAGTATCATCGAAAGCCAAATCGCTAGACCTCTTCTTCTTGGTGGATTGCCGTTGTAGTCGAACATGATGATCATGAACGCAATTTTGGTGGTCGTCACGAGTGTACTCGGGAAGTGGCTCCAACGTGCCGCCGCGTAGCACAGTCTCCACCGCCGCCTGGCACACCTCCCACTTCCCACTCAAAAGAAGCCCCGTCGCTCCATTCACCGGATTTATAGTCCGCCCCACCGCCTCAAAAATCAACGACTGAAATAAAGCTATAAAAAAAACCTAAACATCATCAGCAATCTGTTTATTTTCATATGTATCCGTTAAGAGAGACAGACCTCCACGCTACAGAGGCTACTGGGTCTGTAGTGTGGACATCATCATCTGAACTTACGTAATAAGAACATACTTTAATTTTGATAGGGAGAAATGTTGTTTACCGGGTCGTTGGGATTCGGAGACGGCGTTGATGAAGGAGAAGAGGCCGGCACGGCCAAAGAACTTGGCAACGAAAACGGTGGCGTGGGCTTGAGCTTGGGGGTCCTCTATCCATTGTAGGCATTGCCTGAGCATGCAATTGTCACTGCAACCCTTTCTTAGGACTCGGCATCCATTGCAACTCATTTTCACGCATTAATAGTAAACAACCGAAACAGTAGTTGCTAGGGTCACAACTAGTAATACATAGGAGCCTGCGTCTTAATTATTGGAGATGTGGGAGGCCGTCTTAATTTGCATTAAGACTTGTGTATATATAGGGTGGGAAATGTTATATAATTATGCTTTCTTTTTTCTTTTTATTATATGGGGATGGTTGAATTTAAAACGCAGGGTATTTCTAAAAAAAAAACATAATATAGTCGCTTAAATTATTTTTAGGCGGTGTTAAATATTCTTATTTGAACTTATATGACATATTAACAGTTTAGCAACATAACATATCAGATATATATTATATTGTTGAGATTAATCAGCGTTTGGTTTGATCAACTATGGTTAAGTTATTTGAGGTGGAGTTGAGTACATGGTTTGACTGTATAATATGGAGGGTTTTGGGTTCCAAGGAACTTGGTGAGGGACGGCTGCGCGTCTCCGCGCAGTAGGTGGGTGTGGTTCATAGAATTTCATTCCTCCACCGTTGGATACCTCTGCATGGATATTATCTAAAATCTATGACCAGATTCTGTTTCTGTCTTTTTTCTTATTTTAATTTTCTATTTGTTTCTGGCTGTGCTTAGCTTGTACCACTCATGGGACGCTTGCATGCAACAAGACCAAACGTTTTTAGTGTTTCTGCTTTCTCTTCTTTTCTTTTTTCGGGTTGGAGCAGCAGAGAATTCCATAATAATTAATAATTAATTAAGCATTGTTTAGAACATATAAATGAGTGGGGGGTCTAGCTGGATTTGAATTTAACATCCAATTAAGTTGGGTGTAAATGAGCTTCCATTCTTTTGGGAAACCAATTTTATATAATGGCAACCATTCTTTATAGCTTTTACATATAATGGAAGAAGAATCCCCACAACTCTCTCCTCTTTTTTCTTTTTTCAAAGAAGAATAATCCCTTACATCACAGAGGGTATCACCAAAAGTATTTAATCAATTAGTATAAATATATATTTCCGCTCCATATTATCCATTTTAGTCTCTGAAATTTCGATAAAGAATCTCGTACCTACATGTTATGTTGTCAGACTCTACTCTACTATACTTTAAAATTAGATTCCACTTAATCGATAGCCTTAAGAACATATATATTATATGTTGTGCTAGAACATTCTTGACTTCATTATATATATAACAATTGGACAAAAATGACTTCACTTGAAGAGTAAGTGAGTGGCTATATTTACAAGGCGCAGAATTTGGGAAGAAAGTGGGGCACGCATGGGACTAATGATAAAGATGACGATGTGGACAAAGTAAAGGCATTGAAGTTATAGTCGCGATTCGGGTACGTGGCATGTTTATCTTATTAGCACCACGATTAACTAAATTAATCCCACATTAAAATATGTTTAAAATAATGGTTAATTGATGTTCCAACAAAACAAAGTTTGTGGAGAATGGGATTCCAATACAATTAACTTTTCACAGCTCACTTTAATTTGGATTTTCATGCTTCCGAATGTAAGGCCACTCTAGTCACTAACTATGGTTGTGTAATTAGGTATAATTATAGAATAAAGGGATGGGACATCACTTTGGCCGTACACATAAAGCCAAGCCATGGATTCATTGGATTAGTTGTAAGAGAAGGGTGTCGTATTAAGCGTCACCATTGGCAATTGCGGCTAATTTGAAATGTCCCTTCCATGACCTAGAGCGACACTTGTACATTAGGCCGGGTAATGGGAAAGATTTACATCTTAATTACCTTATGTTTTGCATAATCCCAATCTTCCCGAAGTTGCACAATATGTAAACACACATCTTCCAATTATAAGGATAACTCTTTGTTGAACTCTAATGGTGTGTTTACTAATCAGGAATTGGAATTCTCATCAGGAATTGAATTCCACCTAAGGAGGATTCCTGCGTTTACACATCAAGGAATTGAAAAGTAAGTGGGGCCCACACAAAATTAGGATTTGAATTCCTAATTTGGAGGAATTCAATTCTTAGATGGGAGATGGCATTCTAATTCTCGGAGAATTAACTCATCAGGAATTCATCTTTTTTACCCATTATATCCTCACACAATATTCAAATTTTCAAAATTTTCAAATTTGCCATATACTTTAACCAAACAACGAGGACATTTGAGTAATTAGTACCACTCCTACACCAATTTCATATGATTTAGTA
Source organism: Prunus avium (assembly GCF_965620075.1). NCBI lineage: Eukaryota > Viridiplantae > Streptophyta > Magnoliopsida > Rosales > Rosaceae > Prunus > Prunus avium. The sequence goes on from NC_142291.1 coordinate 31,801,690, forward strand.
AACAACTTTAATAGTAATCCAGAATCTAACTCCCCTCAATCCATATGGTTTAGTAAACAACTTCAATAGGAATCCGAAATCTAATTCTCCTCAATCCAACTCCTCCTTAATTCAATTCCTCCTAATCCAATTACAGATTAGTAAACATGCCATGCATAGAATTTTTGACGGGTAGAACGGATTTGGGAATAAAGTCGTCCTTGGTGTGAGTGCTTTGCACTGTGTGTTAGCTGTCATGGTCGTTGATGGCCGTGAAAACAAAGGAAGTGTTATGGTGATTTGCACCTTTGGTCTGACTTCTTCAAACGATTTAGGCTGAGTTAGGAACGTTTTCTTCGCTGTTGGGTTCTTAGCCTTGGCAACAAAGCTACTTGTATTACGTTGTCTTGGGTAATTGAGACTGTCGTGCTCGGTATGGTCGTGTTTGGATGTCAAGTGATCTCTCAAGTTATTTTTTAATCTAAATGAAACAAAGACTACAATTAAAGAAAAAATGGATTAGATGATGCTGAAACAAAAACTTTGAAGAACATAGTTGTTTGTTGATATATTGAATGGATGGTTACAATGACGGTGCTCAAGAACTTTGAACAAGCTTCAGAGTTCTTGGTGATAATATGTTCCTAGGAAAATAATAAAATTTATCTAAGTCTAGTTTAGGAAATACATTGCACAACATTTCGTCTTAGTTTTT